>NW_024113156.1:0-20501 GCF_003073215.2 Triticum urartu | reverse complement strand
CTCTTCCTCCTCGGCAACGAATTACTTACCACATACATACAAAGGGAGTAATACAACCTGTTGAAATTACAAACGTGTAACAAAACATGGCATGGTTTATTCTACAGGTGAATCAGGTGAACCTCATACTCTAGAAGAAGCACTTGGTGATGAAAAGTGGAAGAAAGCAATGAATGAAGAGTACATAGCTCTAACGAAAAATAAGACATGGCACTTAGTTCCTCCACGGCAAGGTAAAAATTTAATTGATTGCAAGTGGGTATTCGGGATCAAGAGAAAATCTGATGGAACTATTGACCGCTACAAGGCTAGGCTCGTTGCAAAAGGATTTAAACAACGGTATGGCATTGACTATGAGGATACCTTTAGTCCAGTTGTTAAAGCTGCAACCATCCGTCTTGTTTTGTCTATTGATGTTTCTAGGGGCTGGAGTCTCAGACAGTTAGACGTACAGAATGCGTTTCTTCACGGTGTTCTAGAAGAGGAAGTGTACATGAAGCAACCTCCTGGGTTTGAAAGCAAAAATTCCCCCTCTTATGTGTGTAAACTTGATAAGGCACTTTATGGGTTGAAGCAAGCACCGAGAGCATGGGACTCTCGTCTCTGTCATAAAATGCAAGCACTTGGCTTTATTCCATCCAAATCTGACACTTCTTTATTCATTTACAACAAGTCCAACACATGCATATTTGTTTTGATATATGTTGATGATATCATTGTGACAAGCTCATCAAATGAAGCAATCACAGGAATGTTGAAAGATTTGAGTGCATATTTTGCTCTAAAGGATCTTGGTGACTTGCACTATTTTCTTGGAATTGAGGTGAAGAAACATGCAAGTGGGCTTCATCTCTCTCAGGAAAAGTATGCAGATGATTTGGTAAAAAAAAGGCTGGTCTGCAAGGTTGTAAGCCAACACCTACTCCATTATCTAGCTCAGAAAATCTGTCTCTCACAGAAGGTAATCTCTTGAGTCCAGAAGATAGCACAAAGTACAGGAGCTTGGTAGGAGCACTTCAATATCTCACTTTGACCAGACCTGATATATCTTTTGCTGTCAACAAAGTGTGCTAGTTTCTTCATGCACCTACTAATGTCCATTTTACTGCTGCAAAACGCATAGTGAGATATGTCAAAGGAACTATGAACATTGGTCTAGAATTCAGCAAGTCATCTTCAAATCTTGTTAGTGCCTTTTCTGACTCAGATTGGGCAGGATGCCTGGATGACAGACGCTCCACTGGTGGTTTTGCAATCTTTTTTGGACCGAATCTAATCTCATGGTGTGCTCGAAAACAGGCCACTGTTCTAAATTCGCCAACACAGCAGGCAGCCAGCTATAAAGCACCTGGCGAATTGCTACAACAAATGTACTGATTGGTGCATGTCTTTTCCAGTCACCATGATGCGGGAAAAAAAGCGGTGAAACGGGTGACTGCTACAGTGGGTAGATTTTATTATTTTAGATAATGTCGAGAAAGTGCTCCCGTGAGGGGCCGATAGGTAAAGAGATCCACCGACATATCCAGTCTGGTACCATGTAGTCAGCATTTAATGGTGTGCGGTCTCTAATGTATTATTTGCTCCTCTCCAGCCAGGTGAAATAGTCCCACGGCTGTGCATCCAGCCATCATTATCTTCCCGTCTCCTGCTCTCATATTCCAGTGGGTTTATTACAACTCTTGTAAAATAAGAGCAAGGAGAAACTAGGCAATAAAAAGTATGTCGAGTAAACTTTTAAGTGATGATATGTAATATAACCAGTCTCCATAAGGTGCATAAATAATACTATATCTAATATAAATAATTCAAATGCGGAATGATGCGCAACAGAGTATTGGGACGCTTCTCAAAAAGACTCCACACCCAAAGCCTAGGAACCTCCTGATTTGTCCTTCATAATCGAATTCAACTTGATGTCACTTTCCGGAGAATAATCCCAGCATATATATGCCAGGAGAGAAAAATAGTGTCCACCTTATCAGTTTAAAGGGCTTCCGGAGAAGCGGAATATAGAAATTAAATACATTTATCTCAACGGAGTGCATAGTATTAAAAAAACATAAAAGATTACAGGACGCTGGAATTGATGGGCAAGGGGTCCATGATCGTCTACGTTGAGTAGCAACAGTACATTGAATCTCTTATGCTACAAGTAACTCAGAATGTTATAACCAAAATATCCACAAATTCTACAGAGTGGATGGGGAATCGAGTACAATTACATCACATCATGTCTTGAAACTAAACCAATACTACTTACCCATACTCTCAGTCATTATGACGTGACAGCAACTTCTGCAAATTATCATTAACACTCAGGAAGATTCAATGAAGAGCTTTTCAGCGAATGTCCCTTACAATACTCAACATCATTTTGTATTCCACAATTGCTAACCACTTCGCGCGATTATTTAGGGTAATGGACAGTTTTAGCCGGACACAGTAGAGGAAGCAGACTGTTACTGGTCTTTATGCCCTTCCCACAGAAACACTTTTCGTCTCAACTGCGGAAGTAGGTGGTAGGCTATAGAGGATATAGGAGTCTAACTCATATTCAGGAATTGTAAAAGCCTATACAATCTTAGTCTAGGACATGCTTAATCTTCACCTCGATCTCCCAAAAATTTATGCTTGGTATTATCCTTGTAATCATTCCCTCATTATCTTCGTGCAAACCAACTCTCTTTTTAAGCCAGAACCGCATCCATATGATTATTGACTGGCCTTCGTCTCAACAGGATTAAAAATAACCACTGTTATAACACTCAATGGGTGATAAGGTTCCCGAAGAAACTACATGACCTTTATATACGTCTTAGGAGATAAAAGTAAATAAGGGAAGCCCGACATTCGACAGAGCGGAAGCCAGCCAGATGTCGCATCGCGTCATGCGACCTCTTGTGTATGTGCAGTTGACGCAGAATGCCACAAAGATCTCGTGAAATGCAACTGTAGCGTACTCTCACAATTTTATAGTTTGCCAACTAGCTCATAGAATTAGTTCGGTCGTCAAAACCGTGTTATGCAATGTACTAGTGTTCGGCTCGTGCTTTATGGTATTCTGGCCCACATCAGCAAGAGCTCGTATAAGGTCAGTGCTTACTCCCGATTTCCCCAAACAATAAACGTTGTGCATTATAAGGTCGGAGTGTACCATTATTAAGAAGTATAGGGCAACATTGTGTGTACCGATAAAGATGCGACATCGCGCTGCCCCAGCCCTCATCTCGGAACACCAAAAACTTACTTTGTAAGGCGATTTTAACCTTAACAAGAGGTGAGTCCAAGAGTAGCCAGATAGGAGTCGGTAGAGTGATGGACCTCTCCATCGGCAAACACTGGGTTTATACTTACCGCAAGTAAGATGCTGAGGCGAGCTCTAACAGAGGGCATAGTGAGTCTAATCACACGCTTGACGCTTCTGCTCCACCTTTGGTGCAAAGAGAACTTGGGCGCTAGCCGATGAGAAGGTCGGTGCCGGAGGCATCGAGTGTGGAGGATAGGCCGGGAGGGCTTCAACCACCGTGAGATGATACGCAGTGTGACAATATGAATTAATGATCTGCAAGGTAAATGTAGAAAAAACGAAGTAACCCCATTACGTTTGTCATGGCCCTTCGCCCGTTTGTTAGTCGGAATCCTCAGAAGCCGCCCGCCTGTTGCAACTCCCTTCTAATGAAATGTCGGGTATCGATAATCTTTACTACGTGAAACCGGTGGGTGTGGCAATATACTATCATGAACACTTAATGTGCCAATGTAAGCAAAGATGAGCGTATCACTGAGAGGCGATTGTTCTCCTAATCAGTCAGTGTCCCATTCATGATATATCTGCCTTTGAAAGCATAACTCTATAGTAGAAGACTACGTGCGCTGTTTCTTTAGTGCTACACTTAGCCTATGCCTAATCAAGGCCCGAGTCCCGAGGCCGATGCACCCTCCAAATGTGACCCTCCGGGCAAGTATGCAAACGATAAAATTGCCGCTATATTGATCTCAACTCTTCTACACCCGCAGGCGACATCTACGTGCCTTTAAAAAGCTGTCGGATCCCATACTCTTTACTACATGTGATAGTACGGGCTCATGCTAACTCCTGCCCATTCCTGAGCAGCGCACGATTGCCTACCAGTGCCATGGAATTTTGTCATCCACCGCTATTTCGGTCCCTCTGTCACGGCTGTTGCTCTGCGTGTGTCATATTTTATTGCTTCTCGAGGTATCTGACATGTTGGCATAAAATCCATGCTGGGAGGATGTACAAGAAGTTGATAATGTCTTATCCAAATTGAGGCCGAACTTCTATTGTGGGTCTCGGGTGATGCAAGGCCTATACTTCACAATCATCATATGGACACGTGCTCCGTATAATCCTGGGTAGTAGAATCATGGTAAGATGACGCTTTAGCCAAGGTATCAGAGAGGATGCGCCTCTGCGTTGCCGATGTAGCGTAACTTCTATCTATCATGGGACGTCCTTAGAGTAAGACATGTAACTGACAAATATCATACAACGCAAATTAGCTGCGAGCCCATCCAACTGCGTATGAACTCCAGTGTGACTACTCACCCACAACTTTATTATCTACTGGACTTAGCACTGGAGAGTCAGGAGGCGAGATCATAAAGACACACAGAAGTGTAGTGAGGCCGTCGAACGTAACGGAATAAAACGAGATACGACCACGCGACCAGAGCGAGCGGCGGGCAGTGTAGCGCTGGCGTAAGAAATAAACGAACGCGTTCGTGACGATTGGTTCAATGCCACCGATATAGAACATGACAGGACCAGCTATTCCCGCCCACACAGTGAGGCTATCTGGTGACTCAAACCCTCGCTTTGACACACACGCTGCGACAGGTGTGCGACCTCGCACCGACCTCCAAGTTGCAGCGACCTCCAGTACCCAGCAAGGCACCGTGCCACTCCAGGACGCCGGGCACAATGCATCCGCGGGGAGAGTTGCCTGGCCACCCTGCCTAGCGGATTCGGGGCACGGAGGGGAGAAGGAGGTTGGGTCGCGACTGTGACTTGGCGTCTGGCTCCGATCTACCACGCACCTATGCCCATACATCGAAGATTGCGTTATTCGGGAGATACCGCCAATTTATGCGGGCATAAGGTGGACCCATATCCCGTGTACACGTCCAGGAGCACCATGTGCGGCATAAGATGGCTGAGCGAACATAAACTCAAGAACGAAACTAACTTTACTCACCTGGCCCTGATAATGTCTTCGTGGAAGGTTAAGAGGAATTCCAATCTCTGGTCTTGTATTATCCGGCGAAGCCTCCTTATACATCGTCTCGGGGTCATAATCATCCGCGAAAAGCTACGTACTCGATCTCATAAGTCGTGCATGGCTGTAATAGAACGAGGACAGTTGAGTTTGTGATTAACCGAAAGTGTGCTGAACATAGACTGTCTTATGCCTCCGCCTTTGCCGAGCGCCAATACAAATCTTTTTGCGGCAGCCTGTCCTCTACGGTATTCCATGTGACCAACTACTCTCCTTGAGTGGGACTCCTCTGATCTCCCTACTTGGGGACGTCTGTTTTCTCATGCGATCCCTCAGCCCGGCTCCGATGATCCTATCAACACTTCCTCCCTTAAGCCCGGCACCTAACCGCATCCTGTTGCCGTATCCGAATTGTTTGAGGTAGTGGAGCGCGACGGGAACCGAAACCACCGGGATACTATGCCTGGCCTGGACAAAGCCTGTGAGCAGGAAAAAACAGCTACGAAAACAAACAAACTAAGGAAGATATTTGCGCATGATTACGAATTGTTACAAACCTTCCGGAGGATTGTGATATAATGAATCTTCCTCTTTACTGTACCTAACAGGAGTTGACCCCCAAGTATCGTGCAAAGAAAAAACGCGAGTTCTGGGGATGAGCACAACAGGTGCCCCACATGGACCTACAGCCGGAGCGTGACCAAAGCGCGTACTCAGTGAAGAACCCCAGCGAATCTCCACATGATACTGCCGACTCTTAATCCCGCTTTCACGTGACCCTAGCCAAGAGCCCATGCTCTGCTAAACCCTCAGTCGTCGCTGGACTCCGGAGACCAGGCCCTGTACAGTGTCCTCTCCCTCTCGGCTCGCTGCTCCTCTATATCTTTCTATGGTGTGTGGTCGTCAAACTATGTCCCACATGACGAACGGCGAGGATAAATTTTATCTGGCACCCACTTCTCAATTCAAAACTGTTTGGCAGTTCGGGTTCTTTCTTCTTTATACCTCACCGCTAACGCTTACCGTAATCCTTAGTTCGGCTTTTCTGGGAGTCTGAAAAGCGTTCCGGAAAGTGGTTCCGCCTTATTATTCCTCTGGGGTTTCACGTTGATCATTCCGTCATAGAACTTCAATTATATAGCCTTCTATGTTCTCTTTTTCATTATGTAGAAAGGATACCATTGGTTAGAAACTATTGTCTAGATGTCCTACCTAGGAACTGGTGTGCAGGTGATACCGGTACCTGAAAGAAAATTTACCTGGTTCCGGGATTTAAGGTGATTCCTTTCGTCTCCCTTATTGATCACTCGTATGTCCTCACTACGCCACAACAAGCCCACTTAGCCCTGGATGTATTTCGTGGCCCTCGAAAACGTATGTAGTCCGTATCGGAATCGTTAACCGACAAGCTCGATCTATCCTCGATTCGAACCACTCTCTCTTCTATGATTGCCCAGCCTCGACACGAGACGGAAAGGAAACCACTACCCCACCGGAGACATCTTGTGAAATACACCGTGCTTATCCATCTATTAAGCGGCTAGTGTTCCTTCTATATACTCCCAATGGTGGATCAACCCGAACAAATCTGCGCAGCCGGAAATCGATTATACCGCAAAAGACCTGACCCTCATGCTCCGTCGGCAGCAGCAGTTTCATTGAAAGACCCGCTTCCGAAAAAAGGAGTCGGATACGCCAGAACGCGTCTGTTATCCGGCCTCCTGAGCGGCCGACCGCTCTAAGTACTCCATGCTTCCAAAGTTATACCGGCACTAAGGCATCCAACAAGTGCGACCGCTCACACTGGAAGAAACTTGACGAGAGGTGGACCGAGTTCGCCACTTCTTCGGTTGATGGGAGGGGCTGAACCTAATTAATTGTGCGTGCGATTAAAGGTGTTGTGGAATACAACCATGCAAGGCGATAGCAATTCAACGCCCTTGATGCACTCAGAAGCCAATACCCTCCAACGATAAACAATACACCCCTCCACCATCATGTCGTTTCGCTTTGAATTATCCTTTGGCTCGCTGTTGATCATGCCAGATCTTTTAACCTTATGGTTACCGTTTAACTCCCGCTTCATGTGCCACGCTTTCTATCATAGGCTTCTAGGCGCTGCACTCTCATATCCACATTTCAGATCCATAACAAAGTTAAGCATTATCGGTCAAAGATGAACTCACGAATGCGTAATGACTCTAACCATCTAAGTGGATCCTAGCCTCTCTTCACGCGGGGACTCGCAAGGTCTCTGAAACACTCATTGTGTGAGGGGCTCTATTTAATGGGAGCCAGCCCTCGCCGTCCCAATCTATGCCTTATATGTTCTAAGATTACAGCAAGTGATATTGTTGGGAGTAAGAGAGGTGACCAACCAATTCATTGCCCTTTGAGCCCGAGATGTAAACCCTACTATTCTTCTACGGTGGCAGACAGGCACAGTACGCCAATTTTTGAGGGAGAGTGATTGTGAGGTGGGTTAGGTTAATGTTATGACTTACAATGGCCGCCTCCGTAAAGCGAGGCATTGCCCCGTTTAAGGAGCCGGGCGCCCGCTGAACATCGTGAGATGCCAGCCCAAGCCCTCTCCCATTGCCAAACTAGTTTCTTCTGGAAGACCCGCTAACCAGAAATGCTCTGTTGCTGTTTTTAAAGATCTATATAGCAAGCCTCGCTCGTCTAGAATGGCCTCCTTTTGCTAGCCTCACAAACAATGTACTGAAAAGCTCTTTTGGATGAGCATCTTGCAGTGATCAACTTACATTCTGCTTCCAGGACCTTAGTAAAGACGTGTGGGTGATATATGGAGCATAGCTCAGCAACTCTATTAGATGTCTCACAACAACAATCATCTGTGGCATAATGGTCCGCACTCTAATGGAGCATGACGCTAGAGCCAACCAGCAAACATAAGAGGACCATAGTTGTTTCAGGCTTCCCTCCCGAGACAAGTCGGGAGCACAGTGAACACACAAACGATCTTCGAAAATAAAAAACCTTGACAGTGCGTTGGGGCTTCTCGAACTGGCTCATTGTTTACCCCCACGTGAACCCAAATCTTTACCCGCAGTTGAAAAATGAATAGAAGAACGTCCTTAGCGGGAGGCATATGCCCTCTCGGGAGTTATAAACAACTACCTGAATCACATAGTCATTCGCAGGAGGATCGGTTTGAATAACATTGCAATTCTAGATTTTATGCTTCCGCTTAAGTGCATATTATCTAGCTTAGAGTTAGAGTGTTGTATTTGCAAAATCTCCCGCGAATGACACACGAGGTTGACCCTCTAGTCAGTAGCTTTCCAGCGGGACAGCCGAAGCTAGTGATTTGACCCTAGGAGTGGACCAATCCAGAACCCATCGTGGTCTTTCTCACATTATCCATATCCTGTCCCTCTTCGTTTCACGTCTCCTGATCCATACGAAGTTAGCCATACCAGTGCTCCTGTCACTCTCAGGTGTGCGATTCGAGGAGACGATTTGATAAAGTAAGAAATATTACATAAAGTCTGATGAGAGAGATTCCCCGCTTAACAGAAAACCGCCAAAATCTACAAGCCTCCCATGTTCTTGCTAATATAGCTAACTACGCCACTTCATGAGGGAGAAACGCACGCGCATGGAGAACTCCAATAAAAGGCTTCATTGGCTCCCCTGATTAGTATGGATACTCAAATGGTTTAAGTTTGGCGGCCGAACCAACGCGAACATCTCCAAGGATATGCGATTCCATATCAAACTTGACATAAATTGCGTAAATCGAGTAGACGAGATGTATAGAAGCGGAACTTCACGAATAATCAGTTTGCAACGTAAGTTCAATGCTTCCGATCTGGCGGACAATTAGTACTATATGTAATTAACTCAGGAGATTACTCAAGGAATATCTGTGCTGCCATTTCATCAGCAAGGCCAACATTGCCGTGTGAAGTGTAAGAAACCCCCGAAGACGAACTTATACAGCGTCGGCCTCCCCACTTGTGACAGGACTTCCGAGCGAGTCAGTCGGTAAATATGCATGGTGTGGACCACCTGTAGGTAGTTTATTCACCGGAACAACCGCCGAATAACTGACGCGTAGGCCTCTCCGAGTCTACGAGACCGTACTAGTATCTAAGCTCGGTGGGTGATCCTGAGGTGGTGTCTCCATCTATGCTCCAGTGCGACCCATAGGCAGAACGATGCTAGGAGGTGGCCGTCCAGCCATCCATTTCTCTTGCATCATAATCAGTTTGCCGTAGAGTGGGCTACAAGGCTACTGATCCATCGTCGGAGCCAAGCTCTCCAATGTACCTCCTGAATGTGAAAGCTCACCTAGAAGGCACGATCTAGATCCCGATGAGTTTGTGATAGGCTCCAACCCGAGCGCTTAGGTGCTCGCGTTCCTCTCATGCGAATTAGTCTGAATTCCCAAGGACGAGTTTTGTCGTGAATAATCCCCTAAATTTTCTGTAGGTGCTTTTCCAAGGTAGGAAAACAACCTAGGAATGACGCAGAAATTGGTGCTTGAGGCTGCTCCCCAATGTCCCAAGACAAGTATTAACCTGATCTGTATATAGTTGGAAGATTGGTTTCATTCCAAAAAAAAGGAGCTATTTGCACAACGGTGGTCAATGTACAATTTAGCGTTCTAACTCCAAATACTTCGATTACACCTCTACGTAATAGTGTGCCTACAAAAAATGCATTTGAGACCCCCGACTGTGCCCAGGGTAAATGTGCATATTATTATGAGGCTTGTCTATCCAAGTCGAGCGATCGTATGCTACGTGGTAATATGCTCGACGATCACTGTTTAAGTAGCGGGTGATAGTTGGTCTATAGATACAAACCCGGATTTTTCCACTCTGGTGAACCGATAGAGCGAGCGCGTCGGCAATAAGTATCGCTTAGGACGGACAGCCAAAGCCAATTGGAAAGTAAGGCGCGGAATCTCAGCGTCCATATATAGAAGCCAACAATACAGTGTTCAGATGTAAGTGCTCCACGAGAGAGGAGATACTCTCACCCGGAGCGCTCAGAAGTCGGCTAGGACTCTCTGGAGCTCAGGCATCTATTCAGGATTGGGCAGCAGTCAGCGCGACTATTGACTAGTCATATCAATGCGATCCAAACAAACTCTTCTATTCAGACGCATTACGTGTGATCTACTGATCTCAATAAGCAGGTGAGTGGGCCTCCACCGTTAGCCAGGCCTTACAATAACAGAAACCAATTCCTCACTCTTCGAGACCGAATCGAGACATTTTTAGCGAAATCACGCGGTTTGGGTCCAAGGAACAAAGTCGAGATAAGGCGTGCTATGACACAATTTCTCAAAAAGAAACAAGCTCCTTTCACCAACACACTGCGCACATTGACGCTCGCCGGCGTCCATGATTCGTTAGCGGCGGAGCATAGACGTGTTGTGCGAGATGTTCGCACGAGCATGCTCTCGGAGGTTGCGCTTTCGCTGGATAGTTCCTCAGCTCCCTTATTCTAGTACGTAGAGAGTACAAATTGGATATTATATTGCGCAGAATAGGCAAAATGCCACACATCGGATTAGACTTTGGAATAACTCGTGTCATGGTAAGGAAGACATGATAGCGGAACGTGGGTACCCAAATGAAAGGAATCAGAGGGCTCCAGATAACCCCTCAAACTTATCGTCTAGTGTCGTTACGAAGAATTCTTCGTACATTGTGCACGATAATTTCCAATCTAATGCGTATCTTAAAATGCGCGACATAGTTTAGAAGTGAGTAGTTCGGGAAATTTAAATTATTCGGGAGGGACCATCACGGAAGGTTGCCTTCCACTTTGGCCGCGATGTACCTCAGAGGCTTATAAATCAAACACTCGTTTCCGTGGCGCGAAAACTAAAGTACAGTCTTCATAATACAATACTGAAGTGTACCCGCACGGGCCAGTCTTTCTCCCAGGCTTTGGCGATATCGCGGTTCCTCTTATACCTCTACGCGCAGCAGCCTTCAAGAGTCGTCCAAGCGGTCACGGATCTGGTGGGAGGGCATATTGACGACTGACGATGGAGGAATGTTGGGATTATTCTAACATGCGCTCTCACTCTTCGCTGTCTATTCTACTGGGTGTTCGCTCGCGACGATACAGGCCTCATGGACTCCGAGTCCGATTCAAAATACAGGGACGCTTGGGCTGCCAGACCTCTATCATAATCCTTTGCATTATAGACTTTGACCGCACTGAACCTCTCGGGCTCATATATGCGATCATTCAATTTAAGGAGTCGCTGTGTATCTATGAATCCGACCACTCGTACGAATTAGGTGCCATCTCAGCTGTCGTTGACGGTGAGTGGCCGCGTTAGATATCCTACGATATTATGATTGCTGTTTATATGCCGCGTCGGCCGCTGATTTTGTGTTCGCCATGACCTGGTATTGCCGCTCCTTGAGTTATCCAATAACTAAGTTGACTGGCCGGGCCTTTTGAATATGTTCGTCATACCAGTGCGAGCCAAACACAAGTCGTGTTTCTATCCTCCAGCACAAAACAAACCGCGGTCATGAGTGTTGTAGATCGTTGGGGAGCGTACTGGCTAGATTTCAGACTTTTGCCCCTGACCAAGGTTAATGGGAGCTGCCATCGGTCATGGAATGTTTTAGTTTTCGATCACACCAGGCTAATGGCCCTCGTTGAAATTCACCAATCAGCATGTTTCGTACGAAGATAATTGAACTTGTATAGGAACGTGAGGTCCAGAGAGTTGCTCGTGTGCCGGAAATTCCTTTCTGTGTGACGAGCTGTACTGGAGATTAAAATGTGTATGGCCATAAGTCGATCGGGAAATTTGGATAGGGCTAATGCTGAAGTTGTGCGATGATCGTCTCCCAAGTCCATAAGGGTGATGTCGCGACTTCTGCTGGCGGCAGCTATATTTTTAGTAACACCCAGGTGCCCGCGTGCGCTCCCTGTGTGGACGTTGATGTGTTATTGGGTGGATGAACGGAAATGACAGAGGAGGGACGCTCCAACTCCTCTCTCCGGAAAGTGCTGTGCCGTCAGGCATAACTATCAATAGGATGATTCGTAACTATGTAAATGCTATATCAGGACAAGTGGAAGAGCTTGCTCTCCCACGAGTCTGCAGGCCGTACTGGTTCCCCTGAGATTAGCGTTAAGGGATAACAGGTGAACATCCTCCGTCTGCCTGGCCTGGTTGCTACCGTGCTGAGGAATGGTCTTGGTATCACACCTCTGGCTTCACGGCCTGTGAGGCAAGGTTTTACGTCATGAGACTTCATATTTAGTATTTCCTCTCTTGCCGACTGTGCCCACAGATTGAAGACCGAACTGCTGTTGTAACTCGTCATAGCTATCTCTTAGTTGGATCGTTGGCCCTCGTCCCCCAGTAGACTCATGTTCCGTAATGTATCCGGATTATATCATATTCCGGATATGCCGGTTGCTTTAAGTTGTCCTTTAGATCGCCCATACAGATATGTCTCGCAGGATCTACAATGCTGAGATCACTCAGCAATGCTTGCCGTCATGCTCGTATTATTGAGCGTGTTTAGGTGCTGGCGACAGGAAATGCTGCGGTCTTTTCGGCTGAAAGTGCGCCTTCTATCTATACTGCGGTTAACGAGATCGGTCCATCTGCGCGTCATTAAGGCGTGTCTTCATCTCCACACGCTTCCCTCGCAGATCCTGTCATGACAATATTTGCTAGATCATTATATTGCAGATGATAGACCTACTGTGTACAGGGGTAGTTATTACGCCCGCCATCTACGAAGTTAGCACTCTTCCCGGATACCTGGGGGGGTCGGTAGAAACTCTTAAGTTGTCCGTAGCGCGTGCCCATTCTGGATGATGGTGTTACTCAGGGTGCCGCTTCGTACCCTTAGTAAATTAAGACTGCACAAGTGTTCTCGGGATCTGGCCTACTAAGGGGCTTTACGAACAACGAGCCCTTCTCACCGGTTTTCCCGGGGACAGATCTCCTGTCCGACAATTGCCGTATAATGTTCTCAGCTGCAGTCTTGATGTCGATTCGTAGGTAGTTCCAGCTTCTTTCTTCGTGCGTGGCCTGAGAGTCCAGTGTGTATCCTTCTGCTCCTCTGGCTCGTGCAACGTCGTATGAACATCTCAGGGGAAAGTCTGCCTTAATCCTGGCCAACGTGGCTACGTGTGATATCGTAGTGGGCGCAATAACCTTGAGGCGCATACATGAGTTGGTTGAGAAGATAAGAGAGAATCAGGATACAACTTGAGGAGAAAGAAAGCAAGAGATAGACTTGGTTACAACCGAATAGATATCATATCCTAGCTAAACTACCTCCTGAACTATCTCTGAAGATCCTCCTCTGTCATGTATATGTGTAATGCGCCATGTATGTTTAACACCCCCCTTAATCACAACTTCATCAAGTTGAGATTATGTTTAAAATTTTCAAAGCTTCTCACAGGCAAAGCCTTTGTAAATCCATCTGCAAGCTGATTTTTGGAGTGAATAAAGTGAATATCAAGTTGCTTTTGAGCAACTCTCTCATGAATAAAGTGATAATCTATTTCAATATGTTTTGTCCTTGCATGAAAAACTGGATTGGCAGACAGATAAGTTGCACCGAGGTTATCACACCACAGACATGGAGCTGGTGTGTTCTTTATGCCTAGTTCTTTCAGCATGGACTGAACCCATATAATCTTAGTTGTAGCATTCGCCAGTGCTTTATACTCTGCCTCTGTGTTGGATCTAGAAACAGTGGCCTGTTTTCGAGCACACCATGAGATTAGATTCGGTCCAAAAAAGATTGCAAAACCACCAGTGGAGCGTCTGTCATCCAGGCATCCTGCCCAATCTGAGTCAGAAAAGGCACTAACAAGATTTGAAGATGACTTGCTGAATTCTAGACCAATGTTCATAGTTCCTTTGACATATCTCACTATGCGTTTTGCAGCAGTAAAATGGACATTAGTAGGTGCATGAAGAAACTAGCACACTTTGTTGACAGCAAAAGATATATCAGGTCTGGTCAAAGTGAGATATTGAAGTGCTCCTACCAAGCTCCTGTACTTTGTGCTATCTTCTGGACTCAAGAGATTACCTTCTGTGAGAGACAGATTTTCTGAGCTAGATAATGGAGTAGGTGTTGGCTTACAACCTTGCAGACCAGCCTTTTTTTTACCAAATCATCTGCATACTTTTCCTGAGAGAGATGAAGCCCACTTGCATGTTTCTTCACCTCAATTCCAAGAAAATAGTGCAAGTCACCAAGATCCTTTAGAGCAAAATATGCACTCAAATCTTTCAACATTCCTGTGATTGCTTCATTTGATGAGCTTGTCACAATGATATCATCAACATATATCAAAACAAATATGCATGTGTTGGACTTGTTGTAAATGAATAAAGAAGTGTCAGATTTGGATGGAATAAAGCCAAGTGCTTGCATTTTATGACAGAGACGAGAGTCCCATGCTCTCGGTGCTTGCTTCAACCCATAAAGTGCCTTATCAAGTTTACACACATAAGAGGGGGAATTTTTGCTTTCAAACCCAGGAGGTTGCTTCATGTACACTTCCTCTTCTAGAACACCGTGAAGAAACGCATTCTGTACGTCTAACTGTCTGAGACTCCAGCCCCTAGAAACATCAATAGACAAAACAAGACGGATGGTTGCAGCTTTAACAACTGGACTAAAGGTATCCTCATAGTCAATGCCATACCGTTGTTTAAATCCTTTTGCAACGAGCCTAGCCTTGTAGCGGTCAATAGTTCCATCAGATTTTCTCTTGATCCCGAATACCCACTTGCAATCAATTAAATTTTTACCTTGCCGTGGAGGAACTAAGTGCCATGTCTTATTTTTCGTTAGAGCTATGTACTCTTCATTCATTGCTTTCTTCCACTTTTCATCACCAAGTGCTTCTTCTAGAGTATGAGGTTCACCTGATTCACCTGTAGAATAAACCATGCCATGTTTTGTTACACGTTTGTAATTAACAGGTTGTATTACTCCCTTTTGTAGTCGTGTATGCCGAGGAGAAGTGCCCAGATTTTCAGCCACAGATGATCCCGCAGGCTGAATAGGAGTTTATGCAGGGGCCGATCCCGAGGACGATTCGCGCGCAGCAGCAGCAGATTCTGCCCCGCTCGGTTTTTCTGTGGCAAGGGGTAGTGGTTGCCCACGTGCAGAATCCACAGAAGATCCGGCCGCAGCAGCAGGTTCAGCATTGCCACATGATGGCGAATCAGCCTCGGGTCTGACGCCGGTCGGGCGCACGCGTGGATCGACGCTGGATCCCGCGCCAGCTTCGGGCCCCACACCGGTCGGGCGGACCGGGTGCCGCCGCTTGTAGCACACCGGTTGGCCGGTGAAGCGTGCACCGCCCGCGCCAACCACATGCTGACAAGTGGCGAATGGCGATTGGTGCGGAGGTGACGACGCGCCGCAGCCCGTGAGCGGTGGCCGCGTGGGGCGCGCTTGGTCCGAGGCGGGCGTGTGCACTGCTGGCACCCCTGGCGCGTCTGCCGCCGCTGATCCCGAGGCGGATCTGATATGCTGCAAGCGAACGGATCCCGAGGGGGATTTGTCTCCAGATTCCGGGCACATGAAATATGGCGCTGGTGGAGGATTTTCTTCACCATTTTCTTCTCTGATTTCGCCATTTTCCTTGCTGTTTTCACCTGTAACACCACAAGGCTCATGCATATCATCAGTAAGAGGGTTAGTCAGTAGTTGATCATCACTATTGTTTCCCCCTTGATCAACACCGGAGAGATGAGGAGGCAAAAGAAGAATCTCTTGGCGAAGAAGAGCACTGGCGTTGGGGTGAAGATTAGCGAAAGGAAATTTGGTTTCATCAAAGACAACGTCGCGTGAGATATACACACGGCCAGTGGCAACGTCGAGGAACTTGACACCTTTATGTTGGGTGCTATAGCCTAGGAAAACACATTGTTTGGAGCGAAACATGAGCTTTCGATTGTTGTATGGGCGAAGATTGGGCCAACAGGCACACCCAAAGACACGAAGAGATTTGTAGTCGGGTTTAACATGGAGAAGTCGTTCTAGTGGTGTTTGATTGTTAATGACACGACTAGGAAGCATATTTATGATATGAACGTCTGGGAGGAAAGCCTTATCCCAGAACTTGAGGGGCATAGATGCGCCAGCTAGGAGGGCTAAACCAACCTCAACTATGTGTCTGTGCTTGCGTTCAGCAGAGCCGTTCTGTTGATGAGCGTGAGGGCATGACACATGTTGTGATATGCCAAGGTTTTGGAAGAAGGAATTAAATTTTTCATATTCCCCTCCCCAGTCCGACTGGACAACAATGATCTTACTATCGAATTTTTGTTCAACGAGAGCTTGAAAAGTTTTGAAAGACTTGAAAATATCGGATCTTTTCTTGAGAAGATAAATCCAAGAAAATTTGCTGTAGTCATCTATGAAGCTCACATAATAATTGTGTCTACCAACAGAACTAGGAGCAGGGCCCCAAACATCAAAGAAGATTAATTGCAAGGGTTTGGTAGAAACACTAGTAGATATGGGATAAGGCAATTGATGACTTTTTGCATGTTAACAAGAATCACAAATAGTTTCAAGATCACGCTCACCAACAAACGGGAGCTTATTTTTCCTAAGAAGTTTTCCAACTAAAGAGAAAGCAGCATGTCCTAATCTATCGTGCCACTGTGTTGATGAGAGTTTGGCAGAACCATAGGCTTGTTTATTGAATCTTCTACGCTCTGGAATCAACGGGTAGAGCCCTCGAACGCATCTACCTTGATAGAGCACTTTCTTCGTTGCCTGATCCTTGATCAAGAAAAAAATAAGGATGAAACTCAAGGAAGACATGGTTGTCAATGGCAATTCGATGAACAGAAATGAGATTCTTGTCGGCACTAGGAACTAGCAAAATTTTCTTTAGATGAATTTTACGACGAGGGGTACTAAAAAGTGAGTGACCAACATGACTGATCCTCATACCTTCGCCGTTGTCAGTGTAGATTTGATCCTTGCCCCGGTATTTTTCTTTCATGGTGACCTTCTCAAGCTCGTTGGCGATGTGGTTGGTAGCCCCACTATCAACGTACCAGTTCGTGTCAACACCGTAGGAGCCGTCCGCATCCGAAACAACCTTGTCCTCGTCTTGGGAGGAGTCGTCATCTTCATCGTAGCGGTACCAGCAGTCCTTGGCTGTGTGCCCAAGCTTGCCACAGATCTGACAGCGGGGCGCATCAGGACGGGACCGGCTGGAGCCGCCGCCGCGGCGAGGCTTGGAGTTGATGGAGCGGCCGTTGCGAGAGTTGGAGGAGCCGCTAGAGTTGTTGTTTCCTCCTGACTGCCCCTTGTTGCGGGGAGATCCACGCGAGCGAGAGCCGCCACCACGACCACGAGATGCGGCGTTGGCCGAAGACTTGAAGCCGCCGGAGGAGCTGTGGAACTGGGCCATGCGCTGGTCAAAGTTACTCAGCATGGCATAGAGCTCATTGAGGGTGACGGGCGTGACGCGGGTGTCGAGGGCGGAGACGAGCGGCTGTAGTCGACGTCCCGAGTCTGTGAAGACTATGAAACAGAGAGTATAGTTAACTCGCCTGACTATATACCTCTGGGAGACGTCATATGGTCTGTTCACCCTGGAGCAGTGCTGTCGATCATCGCGCGCGACGACATGGGAGTTTCGCGGAAAAAGGTAGAAAAGAGCACGAGGATGTTAGCCCTTCTACGGGTATCATTTCGGTGAGAGCCAGTCCTGATAGTTTGTTTCGTGTACCGGAACGCGACTGCCAGCGTTGACGTGGAGAGGATGAGAACGATATGAGGCCCGGGTGACAGGCGTATCCACCCTCATGAGGCGCTTTCAGTGCGAGAGAAGCGACGGCCGTGGGCAGGCCAGTGGTGTTTAGTGTGCGCCGCGCCCTCTGCCCCCCTGGTTGACCCCGAATGGCTGGACGGAGCACTCCTGGAGAGGTTACTCTAAGCAATTAGCCAAGCACCTGTTACCTCCACCCTAAAGTGGTGGGAGCTAGGGAGAGAGGTGTGGGGGGCGGGCGGCGCTCACGCGCACATTCGCGTATCCCTTGCTCCGCATCCTTCCCATTCCTCCTTCCCGTGCACTCCTCAGTTGAGGGATGAGTCCTACGTGGACCGGTGCTCCTCGCGCGATGAGGACCTCCTTGGCTGCTCCGTTGCCGTCGACTAACTTTACGGCCCAGGCGCTAAGGCACGTCGACGGTCGCCCCCTCACCTCGCGGGTGGCTCCTTGTAGTTGGATCCTGCGGGTGCAGCGATAGCACAGTGACCCCTAGGCACAGGCTCAAGTTGATCCCGAGTGTGCTCTGTGGATGTAGCCGCTTTCTTTCTTAGCGGTGTGGTGCTTGATGCGTAGTGGCTGCGCTTATGCCTAGACCAATCCAGAGTGCCGTCTGAAGATATGCTGATGACTATACATAGGATATAGTAGCAAAACGGATGACTTAGAGGCGCGATAACGGGAACCCTTTTGGGCAGACAAGAAGGGATGGTAGTGGAACCTAGGTGCACATGGAATACCGCGTCTACCCATCGGTGCCGGATTCGGCTCATGCGTGTGACAGGTGAAATACACGTCTTTCGCCCTCCGACACTTTTTCGTAGGATGGACTCGTGGAGTTACCGGGTGTTACCTGGATTCAGTCGAGGTGCCATCTCGCAATATACCCTAAGGCGCATACATGAGTGGCTCTGAGAAATAGGAGAGAATCAGCATACAACTCGTGAGAGAGAAAGTAGTAAGCAAGAGACTAATATTAGATAACGGTCACAAACCGGAATAGAATGCCACGTAGCCTTATGCTAGATAATCTATACCTCCTGAACTACTCTGGGTGCATTTATACTCCTCGTCATGATATGGTCAAGGTGGTCAGCCGGGGCTATGGTGAATACTGTAACACCGACGTACAGACAGTCAACTCCGCGGGATCTGTGCCACACAGCTCCTGTGCCTCGTACAATGCAACGCCGGCGGGTGATCGGTTCCTGCCGTCGCTCACGATCAATGGCGCATGGTCCGCGGTCTGCTACGCAACTGGCCAGAACTCAATCACGCTCCTTTCGGGGCAGCTTGATAAGCCCAGTCATCAGCGTATCAATAAGTCGTAATCTTCGGCCCGTCCAGACGCTGCTTAGCGTTTAGCACATATGTAGTATTATTCTGGAACGATTGACTCAGACACTCTCCGCGCGAATCGAACGAAGTATCGTCCTCAGAGAATGCACCTAGTTACCTCATGCTCAAGTTCGTACGGCTTCATGAGCCTGTTAAGGCGAGATGAGCACGCACCACAGAGGCAGGCGTGAGTTTGTAGGGGCGATATAAGTCTACTGCGTTCACAGCCTCTAGAAGACCCAGGACGATATGTAAACCCGCTACTTTGGTTCCATCGACTTTACTTGCCACTTAAGCGGTATTTGTTCCAGACTCGAAGCGGAAGGGTGGCCGCGGCGCGGAAGACCGGGCATTACGTTGTACGCTTACCGCATGTCCGCAACCGCATCAAAATCACTCTCCCCGGACAGACACTCGGTGTCGCTTCCGCACTCCCCCAGACTCGTTCTTCTCGTCCTCCTCTCCGCTTCACCTAAAAACCTGATGAGGATCCCCTTCCCCGCCTAGACGCCGAACTCCATGATATCTCTCCTTGGTGTCCGCTCATTCTACTCATACGCTACCTAGCTTTATAAACACTCTCTGATCATCCGCTTGAGAGTCGTGGCTACGCCCGGTCCTTGCGAAGGTTAAAACACCAACTTGACAAACTATCGTTGTGGTTTTGATGCGTAGGTAAGATTGGTTCTTGCTTAAGCCCGTAGCAGCCACGTAAAACTTGCAACAACAAAGTAGAGGACGTCTAACTTGTTTTTGCAGGGCATGTTGTGATGTGATATGGTCAAGACATGATGCTAAATTTTATTGTATGAGATGATCATGTTTTGTAACCAAGTTATCGGCAACTGGCAGGAGCCATATGGTTGTCGCTTTATTGTATGCAATGCAATTGCGCTGTAATGCTTTACTTTATCACTAAGCGGTAGCGATAGTCGTGGAAGCATAAGATTGGCGAGACGACAACGATGCTACGATGGAGATCAAGGTGTCGCGCCGGTGACGATGGTGATCATGACGGTGCTTCGGAGATGGAGATCACAGCACAAGATGATGATGGCCATATCATATCACTTATATTGATTGCATGTGATGTTTATCTTTTATGCATCTTATCTTGCTTTGATTGAC
>NW_024113155.1:0-24967 GCF_003073215.2 Triticum urartu | reverse complement strand
TCAACTTCAAGAAGAAGTTTCATGGAAAGGTGTTTGATGACCACCTTTGGGTTGCTGCTTACTCATGGAACCCATATATATTTGAAAAAAATTGGGTTGCAATGGACATAGCAAAGCCAGCGGCAACTGCATATCTTAGGAGGTGGCACACTAGGTTGTGATCTAGGAGTCAGTTCTCAACAATTTCCAAGGTGGATTATGTTACAAACAACTTGGCTGAGTGCTTCAATAATTGGATTAAGCACCACAAGTCCTTGAACTTGGACGACTTCTTTGATAAGGTTAGGCAGATGATTATGATCATGTGGAACCGAAGGAGGAAAGTAGCAAGGAAGTTGGTTGGGTTGATTCTTCCCCACATAATTAAGAAGTTGAATGCAAAGACTAGAGAATTAAACTTGGAGGTGGTAGAAAGCTCAGAAGAAGTTGCTGAAGTGACAGCATTGGGAGGCAGCGGCTTTAGGTTTGTGGTCAACTTGCTTGATAGGACATGTTCTTGTAGACAATGGCAAGTTTCTGGCCTTCCTTGTAAACATGGTCTAGCATTTATCACATCTCTTATCAATGCACACTTACAGAATTATGTGGACTTGTATTACTCCATTGACAAATTTAGAGCAGCCTATGACCAACTAATTCCTGCCATGGTTGACAAGAACCAATGGCCTAAATCTAACCATGGATTCTTCATGTATCCACCACTACTTAAATCCACGGCGGGTAGGCATAAAAATGAGAGGTATAAAGGCTGTGGTGAGAAGAAAAGAAAAAGCGGCCAACACTTATGCCCTATTTGTAAGGACTATGGGCATCATTGGCATAAATGCAAGAAGGGTAACCCAGATGACATTGCTGCTATTTTAGCTATGAGGTAATCAATTTAATTGTGTAACTTGCTTCACTTGCATTTATTTTGTAAGCAGCCATACATGTTAACTACTTTGTTGTTGCTCATGTAGAGGACCACCAAAGAAGAGGGCAAAGACCACCAAAGCATCAATTGTGCCTTATGAGGATGATGCTCCAGCAGCCTCTATGTGCTTTCCGCCAAGGTTAGCCACTTTACACTCATGCTCATAATTAAATGAAATATGTGTTTGAATTCTAAGTAACTTCTCACCATAGCCAAAGCTTGGAACCTACAACTACGAAAAAGAGAAAACATGATAACTCAATTACTGGAGCATCAAAAAGGTAAGAACTAGTTCTGAATTTTGTAGTAGAATAGATGAAAGCTTGGTTTTGTATTCTAATTGCATTCTTCTCACTATAGCCAAATGTTGGTGAAAACAACTAAGGAAAAAGGGAAATGGAGTAAATCTGGATCCGGTGTAGCAAAAAGGTAATCTATGGTTGTTTCTCACTATGCATTGTTCCATTGTTAATCTGGGCTACCATATGTGATGTATGATGTGCTGCCATGAATGTGTATGTGTAGATCAAGAACATCTGTTGATGTGAAGGTACATGTCAAAAGAACAAGCAAAGAGGTTGCTGATAAGTTGCCACACCTTCCTATGGTGCCACATGACAGCCCTGCAATGGGCACACGAAGCAAAAAAATTAATCCTGCCAGCCCTGCAATGAGCACACGAAGCAAAAGGAGACTTAGCTTGTGATTCTCATTGGATCCCTTTCCATATCATGGTTCATTTTGGAAACTTTTGAGGTGTTTATGTGATATATATGTGAACCTGGGCTTTTGTACATGCTATGTGAACCTGAATGTGTGTAGAGGACCTGGACCTGGACTATTGGAAACTTTATGTGAACCTGGACTGTTGGGAACTTTATGTGTTGTATTTGACATGTGTGAACCTGGACCAAGTTTGTATGAAATTTTAGTTTGCATACATGTGAATCTGCTCCAAGTATATTATAATTTGTGCATATATGAACTGTACAGGGGATATATCATCAAAATACAAGGGAGGTTCTGTCCAATTATCCAATTAAAATTAAATATGTGCTAAATAGAATATTCAGTTTCATTTGGTAGTGTATTCAAGACAAAACAGATCACATCACCATTGCTTTTGACTTCCAGTTCACAATTTTGGTCACAAACTACACCAAGGGTAAAATGGACTTTTCATGTCGGATTTAACGGTGTTAGTGGCCAAAACTGATGGAAATGTCATATAGGGAACAAACTGAAGTTTGAGTGTTAGAATAGGAAGATTTTTTTTAGTAGGGTCAGAAAGGGAACCAAATTTTAAGGAAGGTCCAAATAAGGAATTCTCTCTTGAATATACCTCAGGAATGGTCTTTTCCATCCCCTGCATATTGAAGTTCATCACAAAGCTCTTGTAGCTCGGTGGAAGCAACTGAAGGATTCTGTCAATGACCGCGTCATCTGGGAGATTAACTCCCAGCTGAGTCAAGCGGTTATGCAACCCAGACATTTTGAGTATGTGCTCACTAACAGAACTATTTTCCTCCATCTTACAACTGAAGAACTTGTCGGAGACTTCATATCTCTCGACCTGGGCATGAGCTTGGAAAACCATTTTCAGCTCTTCGAACATCTCATATGCTCCGTATTGCTCAAAATGCTTTTGGAGCCCCGGTTCTAAGCTGTAAAGCATGCCGCACTGAACGAGGGAGTAATCATCAGCACGTGACTGCCAAGCGTTCATAACGTCTTGGTTCTCTGGGATGGGTGCGTCACCTAGCGGTGCTTCTAGGACATAATCTTTCTTGGCAGCTATGAGGATGATCCTCAGGTTCCAAACCCAGTCCGTATAGTTGCTGCCATCATCTTTCAGCTTGGTTTTCTCTAGGAACGCGTTGAAGTTGAGGACAACGTGGGCCATTTGATCTACAAGACATATTGTAAAGATTTTAGACTAAGTTCATCTAATCAAATTATTCAATGAACTCCCACTCAGATAGACATCCCTCTAGTCATATAAGTGAAACATGATCCGAGTCAACTAGGCCGTGTCCGATCATCACGTGAGACGGACTAGTCAACATCGGTGAACATCTTCATGTTGATCGTATCTTCTATACGACTCATGCTCGACCTTTTGGTCTTCCGTGTTCCGAGGCCATGTCTGTACATGCTAGGCTCGTCAAGTCAACCTAAGTGTATTGCGTGTGTAAATCTGGCTTACACCCGTTGTATTCGAACATTAGAATCTATCACACCCGATCATCACGTGGTGCTTCGAAACAACGAACCTTCGCAATGGTGCACAGTTAGGGGGAACACTTTCTTGAAATTATTACGAGGGATCATCTTATTTAAGCTACCATCGTTCTAAGCAAATAAGATGTAAAACATGATAAACATCACATGCAATCAAATAGTGACATGATATGGCCAATATCACTTGCTCCTTTTGATCTCCATCTTCGGGGCTCCATGATCATCGTTGTCACCGGTATGACACCATGATCTCCATCATCGTGTCTTCTTGAAGTTGTCTCGTCATCTATTACTTCTACTACTATGGCTAACTCTTTAGCAATAAAGTAAAGTAATTACATGACATTTATGTTGACACGCAGGTCATAAATAAATTAAGACAACTCCTATGGCTCCTGCCGGTTGTCATACTCATCAACATGCAAGTCATGATTCCTATTACAAGAACATGATCAATCTCATACATCACATATATCATTCATCACATCCTTTTGGCCATATCACATCACATGGCACATGCTGCAAAAACAAGTTAGACGTCCTCTAATTGTTGTTGCTAGTTTTTACGTGGCTGCTATAGGTTTCTAGCAAGAACGTTTCTTACTACGACAAAACCACAACGTGATATGCCAATTTCTATTTACCCTTCATAAGACCCTTTTCATCGAATCCGATCTGACTAAAGTGGGAGAGACAGACCCGCTAGCCACCTTATGCAACTAGTGCATGTCATCGGTGGAACCAGTCTCACGTAAGCGTACGTGTAAGGTCGGTCCGGGCCGCTTCATCCCACAATGCCGCCGAATCAAGATAAGACTAGTAACGACAAGTAAATTGACAATATCGCGCCCACAACTGCTTTGTGTTCTACTCGTGCATAAAAACTACGCATAGACCTAGCTCATGATGCCACTGTTGGGGATCGTAGCAGAATTTTAAAATTTTCTACGCATCACCAAGATCAATCTATGGAGTCATCTAGCAACGAGGGAGAGGGGAGTGCATCTACATACCCTTGTAGATCGCGAGCGGAAGCGTTCAAGAGAATGGGGTTGATGGAGTCGTACTCGTCGTGATCCAAATCACCGATGACCTAGCGCGATCGGACGGCACCTCCTGCGTTCAACACACGTACGGTTGGGAAGACGTCTCCTCCAACTTGATCCAAGCAAGGGGGAAGGAGAGGTTGATGGAAGATCTAGCAGCATGACGGCGTGGTGGTAGAAGAACGGCGATCTCGGCAGGGCTTTCGCCAAGCTAGTGAGAGGGAGAGAGTGTCACGGGAGGGAGAGGGAGGCGCCAGGGGCTAGGGTGCGGTTGCCCTCCCTCCCCCCACTATATATAGGACCCCTAGGGGGGGCGGCGGCCCTAGGAGATGATCTCCAAGGGGGGGCGGCCAAGGGGGGTGGAGTGCCCCCCAAGCCAAGTGGGGCGCCCCCACCCCTAGGGTTTCAACCCTAGGCGCAGGGGAGGCCCAAGGGGGGCGCACCAGCCCACTAGGGGCTGGTTCCCCTCCCACTTCAGCCCATGGGGCCCTTGGGATAGGTGGACCCACCCGGTGGACTCCCGGGACCCTTCCGGTGGTCCCTAGTACAATACCGATTACCCCCGAAACTTTCTCGATGGCCGAAACTTGACTTCCTATATATGAATCTTCACCTCCGGACCATTCCGGAACTCCTCGTGATGTCCGGGATCTCATCCGAGACTCCGAACAACTTTCGGGTTAGGTATACTAATATCTCAACAACCCTAGCGTCACCGAACCTTAAGTGTGTAGACCCTACGGGTTCGGGAGACACGCAGACATGACCGAGACGACTCTCCGGTCAATAACCAACAGCGGGATCTGGATACCCATGTTGGCTCCCACATGCTCCTCGATGATCTCATCAGGATGAACCACGATGTCGAGGATTCAATCAATCCCGTATACAATTCCCTTTGTCAATTGGTACGTTACTTGCCCGAGACCCGGATCGTCGGTATCCCAATACCTCGTTCAATCTCGTTACCGGCAAGTCACTTTACTCGTACGTAATGCATGATCCCGTGATCAACCACTTGGTCACATTGAGCTCATTATGATGATGCATTACCGAGTGGGCCCAGAGATACCTCTCCGTCATACGGAGTGACAAATCCCAGTCTCGATTCGTGCCAACCCAACAGACACTTTCGGAGATACCCATAGTGCACCTTTATAGTCACCCAGTTACGTTGTGACGTTTGGCACACCCAAAGCACTCCTACGGTACCGGGATTTGCACAACCTCATGGTCTAAGGAAATGATACTTGACATTCGGAAAAGCTTTAGCAAACGAACTACACGATCTTTGAGCTATGCTTAGGATTGGGTCTTGTCCATCACATCATTCTCCTAATGATGTGATCCCATTATCAATGACATCTAATGTCCATAGTCAGGAAACCATGACTATCTTTTGATCAACGAGCTAGTCAACTAGAGGCTCACTAGGGACGTGTTGTGGTCTATGTATTCACACATGTATTACGATTTTCGGATAACACAATTATAGCATGAACAATAGAAAATTATCATGAACAAGGAAATATAATAATAACCATTTTATTATTGCCTCTAGGGCATATTTCCAACATGTCCTTCCTGGAACTTGAACTTGAATCATCCATCGCTCCTCTTCTAGTAATGTGGCGTTGTAAGTCCCGGTGAAGCTTGGTATCCAATGTTCAGGTACCTAGTGACTTCCTTCAAGTGTCGTCCAAAAGGTGCTTCTTCATCCGGTTGTGCAAACTTGTTCCTTGCATCTGCCATCCTAAAGAGTAGAAAATGGAGAGGAGTCAGAAATGAGAAGAGAATAGTGATCTAGGGCTTTAGCTTAGTGGTTGTGTCCTACACTCAGCGTGTGCTCTGATACCATCTTGTAGCGACCCGACCTCAAATGACCAAGTCTCTGTGCTTCAGTGTCATCCCTGGATCGGTAATGCTGATACACACAGTACTCGAGATTTATAACGAGTAGCAATCACACACTTATTACATCGAATGTCTTAAAAGAGAACTTATACAATAAATATGGCTTATGGCCATCTAATACGATAACAGCGGAGGCTTGGAAGATAAGTGAGTCCATCAACTCCAACGCATAGCTAAGCTACACGCGGCAACGGACCTAACGAACCTTACTCCTCGTCTGAAAAGTCTGCAACATAATACGTTGCAGGGCCGAAATGGGTCAGCACATTAATATGCTGGCAAGATAAACACTGTAGAGCAAGAACAGAATTAATTGCTATCACTACATGCATATTTGCTGGTGGAAAGCTCTGGGCTTATAATTTTGCGAAAGCCAAATTTTCCCTACAACAAAGGAATAGATTTATTTAAACTATCATGGTAGTTGAAACATCACTTGAGAAGGTTCCTCCAACTCAATCCAATTAAATTAATTAACAACCAACAATATTATTTTAGAGTGATGAGATACTTATGATACTCCAAGTACTAGATACTCAAGATGTCCATAACCGGGGACACGGCTAACCATGATTAGTTTATACACTCTGCAGAGGTTTGCACACTTTTCCCCACAAGACTTGATCTCCTCCGTTGGATTTCTCGCACTACATGGTGTTTGAGAAACGGATGACCGAGACACAGTCTTTCAGAAGCATTAACTCCCTACTCCGGGCAGACCATACCAACCTACATCCCACTACCTGCCGATCCACCTCTTCGGAAGCTTCACGCAACTTACTCAACTATGCTAGAGCCCATAATAGCTTGTGGCTGCACACGGAAGTTTCTAGCATGAAAATATCTCAGTTCCCTTTGAGCCTGGGTGGCGGACCATAGGATTATCACACGGGTACTCCGGGATATCCTAGGACAACACTGGATTCCCCAGGTGCCCAACAAACAATCCACCCAGATGTGTATTCAAGTTGCCACCTTAAGTTGAACCATTAATTACAATCTCACATCTGTCATGGATTTCACTCACCCACATGTCTACGAGAATATAGCATAGCAAAATAAGCAATACGTAGGAGTAACTCCCAAGGGTTTGAATATAACAGGGCAATAGGTTCTACCTCATCAACTACTTCCCAACCCACATGTTAATCACATCCTAACCATGCAATGTTTGAGGATTGGAACTAATGCATAAAAACTGGGTGATAAAAGGGGTATGATCAAAGTGTTACTTGCCTTGTTGATGATCCGCAAAACCTAGGGATTCGTAGTAGCACGCTTCGCACTCGGGTGTTCTATCGCAAACAAACAAAAGCATACATAAGCAATCAAGCAAAGAAACACGGGTAAATCTCAACGGTTTGCGAAAAGAATCAAATCAAACGAAGCAACGAAACTCAAATGGCGAAAGAAACAAGATCCGTTTACTAATCTGGACTAAAGTCAAATTTTACAGTAGCAAAAGATTGTTCAAGTTGGTTAAACGGAAAGAGGGTTTCGAGACGAAGATCTAGGCGCTTGAATCGCCTGATTCCGACAAACGAGCGAAAAGATAAACTAAAACGAAAATCGGATCAGGAATCGCGGTTGAAAATAATCGCGGAAAATCCGAGAAAAAGAAAACTGACGAACAGGCTAACGAATGAACGTTCGTTTGTCTGTGGTTCGTTAAAACGAACGTCAGGACGAACATCTGCAAAGTAACTAAACCGAGAAAAAAACCGGTGAACCGGTCTAAAAAAATGAACTAGGGTTTCTAAAAAACGGATCGGTTTTAAAAAAAACGGCGGCGGCAACGGCGGCGTTACCTCCGGCGAGGCGGGGCTGCGGCGGCGGGGGAGGCGGGCTGCGCGAGCAGGGCGACGGGCGGCGGCCGGCGGCTGTGGGGGCGGGCTGCGGCGGCGGTTGGTGTGGTGCGCGGCGGGTTGGGTGGTATTTAAGAGGGTTGCGGCTTGAGGAGGGCAAGGCGGCGGGAAGGAGGAGTCCCGGCCGGACTCCTGGTCCGAGGCGCGCGGCGTGGTCTCTGGAGGGAGACGCGGTGCGGGGAGCGGGTCCGGCTCGGCTGGGCTTCGGCCCAGTCGGGCGCTAAAACTTTTTACTAAAATAATTCCACCGAAACTAAAAAATCCTAGAAAATAAAATAAAAATCTAAAAATGCCAAAACAAATTTTCACCGTCTAAATAAAATATTTAGAACAAGATGAACATTTTCTTGGCCTTAAAATGCAACTTTGTAAAACGTGCAATTTTTCTAATTCGAATAAAATAGCGATAAACTCCGAATAAAAATCAAATATTTGATTTTAATATTTTACCTCCAATATTTCATTTATTTTGGAGAAGTTATATTATCTCCTATCATGTATTTTAATATGAAATATTTTCGGAGAGAAAAATAATTAAAACCAAAATTCCTCGTTTCAATATTTGATAAAACTCAAATATGAAACTCGGAAATCCCCAACTCTCTCCGAGGGTCCTTGAGTTGCTTAGGTTTCGAGGATCGCAAAACGAAATGCAGTAAAATATGATATGCATGGATGATCTATGTATAACATTCCAAATTGAAAATTTGGGATGTTTCAACGTACCCTCGTAGACCGTTCGCGGAAGCGTTATATCAACGCGGTTGATGTAGTCGTACGTCTTCATGATCCGACCGATCCAAGTACCGAAAGCACGGGACCTCCGAGTTCTGCACACGTTTTTCTCAGTGATGTCCTCGCCTTCTCGATCCAGCAAGAGGGGCGAAGTAGTAGATGAGTTCTGGCAGCACGATGGCGTGGTAACGGTGTTGGTGAAGAACAATATCCGCGGGGCTTCGACTAAGCACTACGAAAACTATGACGGAGGATAAACTAGAGGGGACAGGGTCGGCACATGCCTTGATGTTTCTTGATGTGTCTTTGGTCCTAGCCCTGCCCCTCTATTTATATGTTGAGCCCTGGGGTCGAAACTTGGAGCAAAAGCCTCCTGAAAGTCGGTTTTTCCCGAAAGGCAAGAGTCCCACTCGGACTCCAGGACCAAATGCCACAATCCTTGGCGTCTGGCCCAGACACCATGGGCCTCGGCGTCTGGCCCAGGGCCAGAAGCCAGGGTCTCCGGCGTTTGGCCTCTTGGCCTCCGCAAAACTCCTTTTGCACCGACTTATAGCCCCGTGGGCCTGACCCCTTGGCCTAACCATATCATCCAATATATGAATCTTTACTGCCGGACCATTCCGGAGCTCCTCGCCATGTCCGTGATCTCATCCGGGACTCCGAACAACATTCGGTCACCAACATACATAACTCATATGATACTATATCGTCAATGAACGTTAAGCGTGCGGACCCTACGGGTTCGAGAACTATGTAGACATGACCGAGACACTTCTCTGGTCAATAACCAATAGCGGAACCTGGATGCCCATATTGGCTCCTACATATTATACGAAGATCTTTATCAGTCAAACCGCATAACAACATACGTTTGTTCCCTTTGTCATCGGTATGTTACTTGCCCGAGATTCGATCGTCGGTATCTCAATACCTAGTTCAATCTCGTTACCGGCAAGTCTCTTTACTTGTTCCGTAATGCATCATCCCACAACTAACTCATTAGTCACAATGCTTGCAAGGCTTATAGTGATGTGCATTACCGAGTGGGCCCAGAGATACGTCTTCGACAAAAGGAGTGACAAATCGTAATATCGAAATACGCCAACTCAACTAGTACCTTTGGAGACACCTGTAGAGCACCTTTACAATCACCAGTTATGTTGTGACATTTTGTAGCACACAAGTGTTCCTCCGGTAAACGGGAGTTGCAAAATCTCATAGTCATAGGAACATGTATAAGTCATGAAGAAAGCAATAGCAACATACTAAACGATCAAGTGTTAAGCTAATGGAATGGGTCATGTCAAGCACATCATTCTCCTAATGATTGATCCCGTTAATCAATGAACAACTCATGGTCTATGGTTAGGAAACATAACCATCTTTGACCAAGAGCTAGTCAAGTAGAGGCATACTAGTGACACTCTGTTTGTCTATGTATTCACACATGTATCATGTTTCGGTTTAATACAATTCTAGCATGAATAATAAACAATTTATCATGAAATAAGGAAATAAATAATAACTTTATTATTTCCTCTAGGGCATATTCCTTCAGTCTCCCACTTGCACTAGAGTCAATAATCTAGTTCACATCGCCATGTGATTTAACACCAATAGTTCACATCACCATGTGATAACACCCATAGTTCACATCATCATGTGACCAACACCCAAAGGGTTTACTAGAGTCAATAATCTAGTCACATCGCTATGTGATTAACACCCAAAGAGTACTAAGGTGTGATCATGTTTTGCTTGTGAGAGAAGTTTAGTCTACAGGTCTGCCACATTCAGATCCGTATGTATTTTGCAAATTTCTATGTCAACAATGCTCGCACGAGCTACTCTAGCTAATTGCTCCCACTTTGAATATGTATCCAGATTGAGACTTAGAGTCATCTGGATCAGTGTCAAAATTTGCATCGACGTAACCCTTTACGATGAACCTTTTGTCACCTCCATAATCGAGAAACATATCCTTATTCCACTAAGGATAATTTTGACTACTGTCCAGTGATCTACTCCTAGATCACTATTGTACTCCCTTGCCAAAACTCAGTAGGGTATACAATAGATCTGGTACACAGCATGGCATACTTTATAGAACTATGGCTGAGGCATAGGGAATGACTTTCATTCTCTTTCTATCTTCTGCCGTGGTCGGCTTTGAGTCTTACTCAATTTACACCTTAAACACAGCAAGAACTCTTTCTTTGACTGTTCCATTTTGAACTACTTCAAAATCTTGTCAAGGTATGTACTCATTGAAAAATACTTATCAAGCGTCTTGATCTATCTCTATAGATCTTGATGCTCAATATGTAAGCAGCTTCACCGAGGTCTTTTTGAAAAATCCTTTCAAATACTCCTTTATGCTTTCCAGAATAATTCTACATTATTTCCGATCAACAATATGTCATTCACATATTATCAGAAATGTGTAGTGCTCCCACTCACTTTCTTGTAAATACAGGCTTCACCGCAAGTCTGTATAAAACTATATGCTTTGATCAACTTATCAAAGCGTATATTCCAACTCCGAGATGCTTGCACCAGTCCATAGATGGATCGCTGGAGCTTGCATATTTTGTTAGCACCTTTAGGATTGACAAAACCTTTCTAGTTGCATCATATACAACTCTTCTTTAAGAAATCCATTAAGGAATGTAGTTTTGACATCCATTTGCTCAGATTTCATAAATGTGGGCAATTTGCTAACATGATTCGGACAGACTTAAGCATCGCATACGAGTGAGAATCTCATCGTAGTCAACACTTGAACTTGTCAAAAACTTTTTGCGACAAGTCTAGCTTTGTAGATAGTAACACTACTATCAGCGTCCGTCTTCCTCTTGAAGATCCATTTAATTTTTATGGCTCTGATCACTGAGCAAGTCAACAAAGTCCATACTTTGTTCTCATCTCAGATTTCATGGCCTCAAGCCATTTCTGTGGAATCTGGGCTCATCATCGCTTCCTCATAGTTTGTAGGTTCGTCATGGTCAAGTAACATCACCTCCAGAACAGGATTACCATACCACTCTCGTGCGGATCTCACTCTGGTTTACCTACGAGGTTCGGTAGTAACTTGATCTGAAGTTACATGATCATCATCATTAGCTTCCTCACTAATTGGTGTAGTAGTCATACAGGAACAGATTTCTATGATGAACTACTTTCCAATAAGGGAGCAGGTACAGTTACCTCATCAAGTTATACTTTCCTCCCACTCACTTCTTTCGAGAGAAACTCCTTCTCTAGAAAGGATCCATTCTCAGCAATGAATATCTTGCCTTCGGATCTGTGATAGAAGGTGTACCCAACATTTTCTTTTTGGGTATCCTATGAACACGCACTTCTCCGATTTGGGTTTGAGCTTCTCAGGTTGAAACTTTTTCACATAAGCATGGCAACCTCAAACTTTAAGAAACGACAGCTTAGGTTTCTTGCCAAACCATAGTTCATACGGTGTCGTCTCAACGGATTTAGATGGTGCCCTATTTAACGTGAATGTAGCTGTCTCTAATGCATAACCCCAAAACGATAGTGGTAAATCGGTAAGAGACATCATAGATTGCACTATATCAATAAAGTACGGTTATGACGTTCGGACACACCATTACACTGTGGTGTTCCAGGGTGGCATGAGTTTGTGAAACTATTCCACATTGTTTTAATTGAAGACCAAACTCGTAACTCAAATATTCGTTTTTGTGATTAGATCATAGAAACTTTATTTCCTTCTTACGATGATTTTCCACTTCACTCTGAAATTTCTTTGAACTTTTCAAATGTTTCAGACTTAAGTTTCATCAAGTAGATATGCCCATATCCGCTCAAATCATCTGTGAAGGTCAAAAAATAATGATACCCCCGCGAGCCTCAACACTCATTGGACCGTATACATCAGTATGTATTATTTCCAACAAGTTTGTTGCTTGCTCCACTGTTCCGAAGAACGGAGTCTTAGTCATCTTGCCCATGAGGCATGGTTCCAAGCATCAAGTGATTCATAATCAAGTGATTCCAAAATCCCATCAGCATGGCGTTTCTTCATGCGCTTTACACCAATATGACCTAAACGGCAGTGCCACAAATAAGTTGCACTATCATTATTAACTTTGCATCTTTTGGTTTCAATATTATGAATATGTGTATTACTACAATCTAGATCCAACAAACCATTTTCATTGGGTGTATGACCATAGAAGGTTTTATTCATGTAAACAGAACAACAATTATTCTCTAACTTAAATGAATAACCGTATTGCAATAAACATGATCAAATCATATTCAAACTTAACGCAAACACCAAATAACATTTATTTAGGTTCAACACTAATCCCAAAAGTATAGGGAGTGTGCGATGATAATCATATCAATTTTGGAACCACTTCCAACACACATCGTCACTTCACCCTTAACTAGTCTCTGTTCATTCTGCAACTCCTGTTTCAAGTTACTACTCTTAGCAACTGAACTAGTATCAAATACCGAGGGGTTGCTATAAACACTAGTAAATTACACATCAATAGCATGTATATCCAATATACCTTTGTTCACTTTGCCATCCTTCTTATCCGCCAAATACTTGGGGCAGTTCCGCTTCCAGTGACTAGTCCCTTTGCAGTAAAAGCACTTAGTCTCAGGCTTAGGTCCAGACTTGGGCTTTTTCACTTGAGCAGCAACTTGTTTGCTGCTCTTCTTGAAGTTACCCTTCTTCCCTTTGCCATTTTTCTTCAAACTAGTGGTCTTGTTAACCATCAACACTTGATGCTTTTCTTGATTTCTACCTTCGTCGATTTCAGCATCACGAAGAGCTTGGGAATCGTTTCCGTTATCATTTGCATATTATAGTTTATCACGAAGTTCTAGCAACTTGGTGATGGTGACTAGAGAACTCTGTCAATCACTATCTTATCTGGAAGATTAACTCCCACTTGATTCAAGTGATTGTAGTACTCAGACATTCTGAGCACATGCTCACATAGCTCAGCTATTATCCTCCATCTTGTAGGCAAAGTACTGTCAGAGGTCTCATACCTCTTGATACGGGCATGAGTATGAAATACCAATTTCAACTCTTAGAACATCTTATATGTTCCGTGGCGTTCAAAACATTTTTGAACTCACGGTTCTAAGCCGTAATGCATGGTGCACTAAACTATTAAGTAGTCATCATACCGAGCTTTGTCAAACGTTTATAACGTGTGCATCTGCTCCTGTAATAGGTCTGTCACCTAGCGGTGCATCAAGGTCATAATTCTTCTGTGCAGCAATGAGGATAATCCTCAGATCATGGATCCAATCCGCATCATTGCTACTAACATCTTTCAACTTTATTTTCTCTAGGAACATATCAAAAATAAATGGGGAGCTACATCGCAAGCTATTGATCTACAACATAGATATGCAAATACTATCAGGACTAAGTTCATGATAAATTCAAGTTCAATTAATCATATTACTTAAGAACTCCCACTTAGACAGACATCCCTCTAATGATCTAAGTGATCACGTGATCCAAATCAACTAAACCATGTCCAATCATCACATGAGATGGAGTAGTTTTCAATGGTGAACATCACTATGTTGATCATATCTTCTATATGATTCATGCTCGACCATTAAGTCTACAGTGTTCGAGGCCATATCTGCATATGCTAGGCTCGTCAAGTTTAACCCTGAGTATTCCGCGTGTGCAACTGGCTTTGCACCCGTTGTATTGAACGTAGAGCTATCACACCGATCATCACGTGGTGTCTCAGCACGACGAACTTTACAACGGTGCATACTCAGGGAGAACACATTATCTTGAAATTTAGTGAGAGATCATCTTATAATCCTACCGTTAATCAAGCAAAATAAGATGCATAAAAGATAAACATCACATGCAATCAATATAAGTGATATGATATGGCCATCATCATGTTGTGCTTGTGATCTCCATCTCCGAAGCATCGTCATGATCACCATCGCCACCGGCGCGACACCTTGATCTCCATCATAGCATCGTTGTCGCTCGCCAACTTATGCTTACGACTATCGCTACCGCTTAGTGATAAAGTAAAGCATTACAGGGCATTTGCATTGCATACAATAAAGCGACAACCATATGGATCATGCCAGTTGCCGATACATGGTTACAAAACATGATCATCTCATACAATAAAATTTAGCATCATGTCTTGACCATATCATCACAACATGCCCTGCAAAAACAAGTTAGACGTCCTCTACTTTGTTGTTGCAAGTTTTATGTGGTTGCTACGGGCTGAGCAAGAACCGTTCTTACCTACGGATCAAAACCACAACAATAGTTTGTCCAGTTAGTGTTGTTTTAACCTTCTCAAGGACCGGGCGTAGCCACACTCGATTCAACTAAAGTTGGAGAAACTGACACCCGCTAGTCACCTGTATTATTCTATTACTTTAGTTTTATTATTTTTTTTTTTTTTTTTTGTTTTTTTTTTTTTTTTTTTTTTATTTGAGAAGGGTAATGGAGGAATAACAGGTGAGGTGTCAGAGTTGAATCGAGTGTGGCTACGCCCGGTCCTTGAGAAGGTTAAAACAACACTAACTGGACAAACTATTGTTGTGGTTTTGATCCGTAGGTAAGAACGGTTCTTGCTCAGCCCGTAGCAACCACATAAAACTTGCAACAACAAAGTAGAGGACGTCTAACTTGTTTTTGCAGGGCATGTTGTGATGATATGGTCAAGACATGATGCTAAATTTTATTGTATGAGATGATCATGTTTTGTAACCAGTATCGGCAACTGGCAGATCCATATGGTTGTCGCTTTATTGTATGCAATGCAAATGCCTGTAATGCTTTACTTTATCACTAAGCGGTAGCGATAGTCGTAAGCATAAGTTGGCGAGACAACGATGCTATGATGGAGATCAAGGTGTCGCGCCGGTGGCGATGGTGATCATGACGATGCTTCGGAGATGGAGATCACAAGCACAAGATGATGATGGCCATATCATATCACTTATATTGATTGCATGTGATGTTTATCTTTTATGCATCTTATGTTGCTTTGATAACGGTAGCATTATAAGATGATCTCTCACTAAATTTCAAGTATAATGTGTTCTCCCTGAGTATGCACCGTTGTAAAGTTCGTCGTGCTGAGACACCACGTGATGATCGGTGTGATAGCTCTACGTTCAATACAACGGGTGCAAAGCCAGTTGCACACGCGGAATACTCAGGTTAAACTTGACGAGCCTAGCATATGCAGATATGGCCTCGAACACTGTAGACTTAATGGTCGAGCATGAATCATATAGAAGATATGATCAACATAGTGATGTTCACCATTGAAAACTACTCCATCTCATGTGATGATTGGACATGGTTTAGTTGATTTGGATCACGTGATCACTTAGATCATTAGAGGGATGTCTGTCTAAGTGGGAGTTCTTAAGTAATATGATTAATTGAACTTGAATTTATCATGAACTTAGTCCTGATAGTATTTGCATATCTATGTTGTAGATCAATAGCTTGCGATGTAGCTCCCCATTTATTTTTGATATGTTCCTAGAGAAAATAAAGTTGAAAGATGTTAGTAGCAATGATGCGGATTGGATCCATGATCTGAGGATTATCCTCATTGCTGCACAGAAGAATTATGACCTTGATGCACCGCTAGGTGACAGACCTATTACAGGAGCAGATGCACACGTTATAAACGTTTGACAAAGCTCGGTATGATGACTACTTAATAGTTTAGTGCACCATGCATTACGGCTTAGAACCGTGAGTTCAAAAATGTTTTGAACGCCACGGAACATATAAGATGTTCTAAGAGTTGAAATTGGTATTTCATACTCATGCCCGTATCAAGAGGTATGAGACCTCTGACAGTACTTTGCCTACAAGATGGAGGATAATAGCTGAGCTATGTGAGCATGTGCTCAGAATGTCTGAGTACTACAATCACTTGAATCAAGTGGGAGTTAATCTTCCAGATAAGATAGTGATTGACAGAGTTCTCTAGTCACCATCACCAAGTTGCTAGAACTTCGTGATAAACTATAATATGCAAATGATAACGGAAACGATTCCCAAGCTCTTCGTGATGCTGAAATCGACGAAGGTAGAAATCAAGAAAAGCATCAAGTGTTGATGGTTAACAAGACCACTAGTTTGAAGAAAAATGGCAAAGGGAAGAAGGGTAACTTCAAGAAGAGCAGCAAACAAGTTGCTGCTCAAGTGAAAAAGCCCAAGTCTGGACCTAAGCCTGAGACTAAGTGCTTTTACTGCAAAGGGACTAGTCACTGGAAGCGGAACTGCCCCAAGTATTTGGCGGATAAGAAGGATGGCAAAGTGAACAAAGGTATATTGGATATACATGCTATTGATGTGTAATTTACTAGTGTTTATAGCAACCCCTCGGTATTTGATACTAGTTCAGTTGCTAAGAGTAGTAACTTGAAACAGGAGTTGCAGAATGAACAGAGACTAGTTAAGGGTGAAGTGACGATGTGTGTTGGAAGTGGTTCCAAAATTGATATGATTATCATCGCACACTCCCTATACTTTTGGGATTAGTGTTGAACCTAAATAAATGTTATTTGGTGTTTGCGTTAAGTTTGAATATGATTTGATCATGTTTATTGCAATACGGTTATTCATTTAAGTTAGAGAATAATTGTTGTTCTGTTTACATGAATAAAACCTTCTATGGTCATACACCCAATGAAAATGGTTTGTTGGATCTAGATTGTAGTAATACACATATTCATAATATTGAAACCAAAAGATGCAAAGTTAATAATGATAGTGCAACTTATTTGTGGCACTGCCGTTTAGGTCATATTGGTGTAAAGCGCATGAAGAAACGCCATGCTGATGGGATTTTGGAATCACTTGATTATGAATCACTTGATGCTTGGAACCATGCCTCATGGGCAAGATGACTAAGACTCCGTTCTTCGGAACAGTGGAGCAAGCAACAAACTTGTTGGAAATAATACATACTGATGTATACGGTCCAATGAGTGTTGAGGCTCGCGGGGGTATCATTATTTTTTGACCTTCACAGATGATTTGAGCGGATATGGGCATATCTACTTGATGAAACTTAAGTCTGAAACATTTGAAAAGTTCAAAGAAATTTCAGAGTGAAGTGGAAAATCATCGTAAGAAGGAAATAAAGTTTCTATGATCTAATCACAAAAACGAATATTTGAGTTACGAGTTTGGTCTTCAATTAAAACAATGTGGAATAGTTTCACAAACTCATGCCACCTGGAACACCACAGTGTAATGGTGTGTCGAACGTCATAACCGTACTTTATTGGATATAGTGCAATCTATGATGTCTCTTACCGATTACCACTATCGTTTTGGGGTTATGCATTAGAGACAGCTACATTCACGTTAAATAGGGCACCATGTAAATCCGTTGAGACGACACCGTATGAACTATGGTTTGGCAAGAAACCTAAGCTGTCGTTTCTTAAAGTTTGAGGTTGCCATGCTTATGTGAAAAAGTTTCAACCTGAGAAGCTCAAACCCAAATCGGAGAAGTGCGTGTTCATAGGATACCCAAAAAGAAAATGTTGGGTACACCTTCTATCACAGATCCGAAGGCAAGATATTCATTGCTGAGAATGGATCCTTTCTAGAGAAGGAGTTTCTCTCGAAAGAAGTGAGTGGGAGGAAAGTATAACTTGATGAGGTAACTGTACCTGCTCCCTTATTGGAAAGTAGTTCATCATAGAAATCTGTTCCTGTATGACTACTACACAATTAGTGAGGAAGCTAATGATGATGATCATGTAACTTCAGATCAAGTTACTACCGAACCTCGTAGGTAAACCAGAGTGAGATCCGCACGAGAGTGGTATGGTAATCCTGTTCTGGAGGTGATGTTACTTGACCATGACGAACCTACAAACTATGAGGAAGCGATGATGAGCCCAGATTCCACAGAAATGGCTTGAGGCCATGAAATCTGAGATGAGAACAAAGTATGGACTTTGATTGACTTCCCAATGATCAGAGCCATTGAAGATAAATGGATCTTCAAGAGGAAGACGGACGCTGATAGTAGTGTTACTATCTACAAAGCTAGACTTGTCGCAAAAAGGTTTTCGACAGTTCAAGGTGTTGACTACGATGAGATTTCTCACTCGTAGCGATGCTTAAGTCTGTCCGAATCATGTTAGCAAATTGCCACATTTTATGAAATCTGGCAAATGGATGTCAAAACTACATTCCTTAATGGATTTCTTAAAGAAGAGTTGTATATGATGCAACTAAAAGGTTTTGTCAATCCTAAAGGTGCTAACAAAATATGCAAGCTCCAGCGATCCATCTATGGACTGGTGCAAGCATCTCGGAGTTGGAATATACGCTTTGATAAGTTGATCAAAGCATATAGTTTTATACAGACTTGCGGTGAAGCCTGTATTTACAAGAAAGTGAGTGGGAGCACTACACATTTCTGATAATATGTGAATGACATATTGTTGATCGGAAATAATGTAGAATTATTCTGAAAGCATAAAGGGGTTATTTGAAAGGAGTTTTTTCAAGAAAGACCTCGGTGAAGCTGCTTACATATTGAAGCATCAAGATCTATAGAGATAGATCAAGACGCTTGATAAGTTTTTCAATGAGTACATACCTTGACAAGATTTTGAAGTAGTTCAAAATGGAACAGTCAAAGAAAGAGTTCTTGCTGTGTTATAAGGTGAAATTGAGTAAGACTCAAAGCCTGACCACGGCAGAAGATAGAAAGAGAATGAAAGTCATTCCCTATGCCTCGGCCATGTTCTATAAAGTATGCCATGCTGTGTACCAGATCTATTGTATACCCTACTGAGTTTTGGCAAGGGAGTACAATAGTGATCTAGGAGTAGATCACTGGACAACGGTCAAAATTATCCTTAGTGGAATAAGGATATGTTTCTCGATTATGGAGGTGACAAAAGGTTCATCGTAAAGGGTTACGTCGATGCAAATTTTGACACTGATCTAGATGACTCTAATCTCAATCTGGATACATATTCAAAGTGGGACAATTAGCTAGAGTAGCTCGTGCGAGCATTGTTGACATAGAAATTTGCAAAATACATACGGATCTGAATGTGGCAGACCCGTTGACTAAACTTCTCTCACAAGCAAAACATGATCACACCTTAGTACTCTTTGGGTGTTAATCACATAGCGATGTGAACTAGATTATTGACTCTAGTAAACCCTTTGGGTGTTGGTCACATGATGTGAACTATGGGTGTTAATCACATGGTGATGTGAACTATTGGTGTTAAATCACATGGCGATGTGAACTAGATTATTGACTCTAGTGCAAGTGGGAGACTGAAGGAAATATGCCCTAGAGGAAATAATAAAGTTATTATTTATTTCCTTATTTCATGATAAATGTTTATTATTCATGCTAGAATTGTATTAAACCGAAACATATACATGTGTGAATACATAGACAAACAGAGTGTCACTAGTATGCCTCTACTTGACTAGCTCATTGATCAAAGATGGTTAAGTTTCCTAACCATAGACATGAGTTGTTCATTGATTAACGGGATCAATCATTAGGAGAATGATGTGCTTGACATGACCCATTCCATTAGCTTAACACTTGATCGTTTAGTATGTTGCTATTGCTTTCTTCATGACTTATACATGTTCCTATGACTATGAGATTTTGCAACTCCCGTTTACCGGAGGAACACTTGTGTGCTACAAAATGTCACAACATAACTGGTGATTGTAAAGGTGCTCTACAGGTGTCTCCAAAGGTACTAGTTGAGTTGGCGTATTTCGATATTACGATTTGTCACTCCTTTTGTCGAAGACGTATCTCTGGGCCCACTCGGTAATGCACATCACTATAAGCCTTGCAAGCATTGTGACTAATGAGTTAGTTGTGGGATGATGCATTACGGAACAAGTAAAGAGACTTGCCGGTAACGAGATTGAACTAGGTATTGAGATACCGACGATCGAATCTCGGGCAAGTAACATACCGATGACAAAGGGAACAAACGTATGTTGTTATGCGGTTTGACTGATAAAGATCTTCGTATAATATGTAGGAGCCAATATGGGCATCCAGGTTCCGCTATTGGTTATTGACCAGAGAAGTGTCTCGGTCATGTCTACATAGTTCTCGAACCCGTAGGGTCCGCACGCTTAACGTTCATTGACGATATAGTATCATATGAGTTATGTATGTTGGTGACCGAATGTTGTTCGGAGTCCCGGATGAGATCACGGACATGGCGAGGAGCTCCGGAATGGTCCGGCAGTAAAGATTCATATATTGGATGATATGGTTAGGCCAAGGGGTCAGGCCCACGGGGCTATAAGTCGGTGCAAAAGGAGTTTTGCGGAGGCCAAGAGGCCAAACGCCGGAGACCCTGGCTTCTGGCCCTGGGCCAGACGCCGAGGCCCATGGTGTCTGGGCCAGACGCCAAGGATTGTGGCATTTGGTCCTGGAGTCCGAGTGGGACTCTTGCCTTTCGGGAAAAACCGACTTTCAGGAGGCTTTTGCTCCAAGTTTCGACCCCAGGGCTCAACATATAAATAGAGGGGCAGGGCTAGGACCAAAGACACATCAAGAAACATCAAGGCATGTGCCGACCCTGTCCCCTCTAGTTTATCCTCCGTCATAGTTTTCGTAGTGCTTAGTCGAAGCCCCGCGGATATTGTTCTTCACCAACACCGTTACCACGCCATCGTGCTGCCAGAACTCATCTACTACTTCGCCCCTCTTGCTGGATCGAGAAGGCGAGGACATCACTGAGAAAAACGTGTGCAGAACTCGGAGGTCCCGTGCTTTCGGTACTTGGATCGGTCGGATCATGAAGACGTACGACTACATCAACCGCGTTGATATAACGCTTCCGCGAACGGTCTACGAGGGTACGTTGAAACATCCCAAATTTTCAATTTGGAATGTTATACATAGATCATCCATGCATATCATATTTTACTGCATTTCGTTTTGCGATCCTCGAAACCTAAGCAACTCAAGGACCCTCGGAGAGAGTTGGGGATTTCCGAGTTTCATATTTGAGTTTTATCAAATATTGAAACGAGGAATTTTGGTTTTAATTATTTTTCTCTCCGAAAATATTTCATATTAAAATACATGATAGGAGATAATATAACTTCTCCAAAATAAATGAAATATTGGAGGTAAAATATTAAAATCAAATATTTGATTTTTATTCGGAGTTTATCGCTATTTTATTCGAATTAGAAAAATTGCACGTTTTACAAAGTTGCATTTTAAGGCCAAGAAAATGTTCATCTTGTTCTAAATATTTTATTTAGACGGTGAAAATTTGTTTTGGCATTTTTAGATTTTTATTTTATTTTCTAGGATTTTTTAGTTTCGGTGGAATTATTTTAGTAAAAAGTTTTAGCGCCCGACTGGGCCGAAGCCCAGCCGAGCCGGACCCGCTCCCCGCACCGCGTCTCCCTCCAGAGACCACGCCGCGCGCCTCGGACCAGGAGTCCGGCCGGGACTCCTCCTTCCCGCCGCCTTGCCCTCCTCAAGCCGCAACCCTCTTAAATACCACCCAACCCGCCGCGCACCACACCAACCGCCGCCGCAGCCCGCCCCCACAGCCGCCGGCCGCCGCCCGTCGCCCTGCTCGCGCAGCCCGCCTCCCCCGCCGCCGCAGCCCCGCCTCGCCGGAGGTAACGCCGCCGTTGCCGCCGCCGTTTTTTTTAAAACCGATCCGTTTTTTAGAAACCCTAGTTCTTTTTTAGACCGGTTCACCGGTTTTTTTCTCGGTTTAGTTACTTTGCAGATGTTCGTCCGACGTTCGTTTTAACGAACGGGTTCACTCGTGCCAGAAAACGAACGTTCATTCGTTAGCCTGTTCGTCAGTTTTCTTTTTCTCGGATTTTCCGCGATTATTTTCAACCGCGATTCCTGATCCGATTTTCGTTTTAGTTTATCTTTTCGCTCGTTTGTCGGAATCAGGCGATTCAAGCGCCTAGATCTTCGTCTCGAAACCCTCTTTCCGTTTAACCAACTTGAACAATCTTTTGCTACTGTAAAATTTGACTTTAGTCCAGATTAGTAAACGGATCTTGTTTCTTTCGCCATTTGAGTTTCGTTGCTTCGTTTGATTTGATTCTTTTCGCAAACCGGAGTTCTTAAGTTGACTTTCTGTTAGATCTTCTTTTTGAGATTTACCCGTGTTTCTTTGCTTGATTGCTTATGTATGCTTTTGTTTGTTTGCGATAGAACACCCGGAGTGCGAAGCGTGCTACTACGAATCCCTAGGTTTTGCGGATCATCAACAAGGCAAGTAACACTTTGATCATACCCCTTTTCACCCAGTTTTTATGCATTAGTTCCAATCCTCAAACATTGCATGGTTAGGATGTGATTAACATGTGGGTTGGGAAGTAGTTGATGAGGTAGAACCTATTGCCCTGTTATATTCAAACCCTTGGGAGTTACTCCTACGTATTGCTTATTTTGCTATGTATATTCTCGTAGACATGGTGGGTGAGTGAAATCCATGACAGATGTGAGATTGTAATTAATGGTTCAACTTAAGGTGGCAACTTGAATACACATCTGGGTGGATTGTTTGTTGGGCACCTGGGGAATCAGTGTTGTCCTAGGATATCCCGGAGTACCCGTGTGATAATCCTATGGTCCGCCACCCAGGCTCAAAGGGAACTGAGATATTTTCATGCTAGAAACTTCCGTGTGCAGCCACAAGCTATTATGGGCTCTAGCATAGTTGAGTAAGTTGCGTGAAGCTTCCGAAGAGGTGGATCGGCAGGTAGAGGGATGTAGGTTGGTATGGTCTGCCCGGAGTAGGGAGTTAATGCTTTCTGAAAAGACTGTGTCTCGGTCATCCTTTCTCAAACACCATGTAGTGCGAGAATCCAACGGAGGAGATCAAGTCTTGTGGGAAAAGTGTGCAAACCTCTGCAGAGTGTATAAACTAATCATGGTTAGCCGTGTCCGGTTATGACATCTTGAGTATCTAGTACTTGGAGTATCATAAGTATCTCATCACTCTAAACTAATATTGTTGGGTTGTTAATTAACTTTTTAATTGGGATTGAGTTGGAGGAACCTTCTCAGTGATGTTTCAACTACCATGATAGTTTAAATAAATCTATTCCTTTGTTGTAGGGAAAATTTGGCTTTCGCAAAATTATAAGCCCAGAGCTTTCCACCAGCAAATATGCATGTAGTGATAGCAATTAATTCTGTTCTTGCTCTACAGTGTTTATCTTGCCAGCATATTAATGTGCTGACCCATTTCGGCCCTGCAACGTATTATGTTGCAGACTTTTCAGACGAGGAGTAAGGTTCGTTAGGTCCGTTGCCGCGTGTAGCTTAGCTATGCGTTGGAGTTGATGGACTCACTTATCTTCCAAGCCTCCGCTGTTATCGTATTAGATGGCCATAAGCCATATTTATTGTATAAGTTCTCTTTTAAGACATTCGATGTAATAAGTGTGTGATTGCTACTCGTTATAAATCTCGAGTACTGTGTGTATCAGCATTACCGATCCAGGGATGACACTGAAGCACAGAGACTTGGTCATTTGAGGTCGGGTCGCTACAAGATGGTATCAGAGCACACGCTGAGTGTAGGACACAACCACTAAGCTAAAGCCCTAGATCACTATTCTCTTCTCATTTCTGACTCCTCTCCATTTTCTACTCTTTAGGATGGCAGATGCAAGGAACAAGTTTGCACAACCGGATGAAGAAGCACCTTTTGGACGACACTTGAAGGAAGTCACTAGGTACCTGAACATTGGATACCAAGCTTCACCGGGACTTACAACGCCACATTACTAGAAGAGGAGCGATGGATGATTCAAGTTCAAGTTCCAGGAAGGACATGTTGGAAATATGCCCTAGAGGCAATAATAAAATGGTTATTATTATATTTCCTTGTTCATGATAATTTTCTATTGTTCATGCTATAATTGTGTTATCCGAAAATCGTAATACATGTGTGAATACATAGACCACAACACGTCCCTAGTGAGCCTCTAGTTGACTAGCTCGTTGATCAAAAGATAGTCATGGTTTCCTGACTATGGACATTAGATGTCATTGATAATGGGATCACATCATTAGGAGAATGATGTGATGGACAAGACCCAATCCTAAGCATAGCTCAAAGATCGTGTAGTTCGTTTGCTAAAGCTTTTCCGAATGTCAAGTATCATTTCCTTAGACCATGAGGTTGTGCAAATCCCGGTACCG
>NW_024113154.1:0-73239 GCF_003073215.2 Triticum urartu | reverse complement strand
GGCTGAGAGGCGGAGCTCACGGAGAGGGGCAAGGGGGGGATGGGCCTGAGGCAGCTCGTCCTCGGAGGAGGAGAGGTCGAGAGGGAAGAAGTCCGCCATGGCTGCGGGGGAAGGGAGGGGTTGGGGCTGAGAGGCGGAGCTCACGGAGAGGGGCAAGGGGGGGATGGGCCTGAGGCAGCTCGTCCTCGGAGGAGGAGAGGTCGAGAGGGATGAAGTCCGCCATGGCTGCGGGGGAAGGGAGGGGTTGGGGCTGAGAGGCGGAGCTCACGGAGAGGGGCAAGGGCTGGACGCTAGGGTTGGGGGCTGGTTGGTTAGATGGCATGGCTGGTGGCATGGGGGGGAGGGGGGTAAAATAGCCATGCACCCATGCTGGGTGTGGCCCACACGCCAGCAACGGCGGCATCTCACGGGGTCTCTACAGTCACGCACCCTGTGGTCGAGTGCTAAACAGCGGTAGCAACGGGCCATTGGGTTTAGTCTTTTGGGGGGGGAGAGGAGAAGTGCCTGTGCATGCATGGGGTTTGCATGCTATAAGTAGGAGAAAGGAGGGCATGGGCGTAAGAGGCGCGGGGGGGCGCGCGCGGGCTGCCTGCGTGGGAGGGCTGCAGTCGAGGAGGTGACAGGCACGCATCCTCGGTCAAAGCGTTGTCACATCTCGTGGTCTGGGCGCTGACCCGGGTCTCGTCGTCGCGATCTGCCGGCGGAGTGGAGTTGGTAGCGGACAAGGCAGGCAACAGCGGGAAAAGGGGGGCAGCGGCCACGGTCTGTGGGGTCGGCGTGAGGGCCAAGGCGCAGCTAGGCACTGGCCCCATCGGACGCAGAGGAGCATGCATGCGCCCGGCCCGCGCCGATGACACCGGACAGGTGGCCAGTTGGATGAGCTGACGCGGGCCAATGGGAAGCTCTAGGAGGCTCGGCGCGGAAAGATCCAACGCGAGAGGCCGATTTGCTGTGGATACGGCGGCCCCAGGCAGCCCACGTGGCGTTGCAGAGAGTGATATGGAATCTCTGGAAAGGTGTCCACGGGGATCACTACATGAGATGGGCGCGGGCGGCGACAAACGACCTTGGGAGGAGCGAGAGGTGAAAGTCGCAACCGGGGGCTTGTCCGGTCCCGACCGGGGGAGGGCTGACCTCGTGGCAGTGCCACTGTCAACGCACGGAGCCGCAACAGCAGGAAAAGACAAAGGCAGGCCGGCCCGGTCAGCAGAGGCGAAAGGCCAGAATTGGGCGAGAGCAGCAAAGAGTCTAGGCATAGGCTGGCCTACCGGTGGGGCATTTGCAAGGAAACGAACGACCAAGCCCCTGTAATTAATTCCCTCTAGCGACAGAATGAAGTTTGCAATATTACGATTTGCCACGGTAAAAGAGAACAAGCAGCTGCTAAACTGAAGAATTAGCGGGTAAGCAGAGGGCGAGCCGATCCAACTGTTTACGAGGCGAACGACGGCGGATGACGGCGGCGGCGGCGCAGGCAGCAGCACCTCCAGCCAGATCGGAGTAGGCGAGAACAAGGCGGCGGACAGCGGATGACATAGCGGGGAGGAGAAGACCGTGAGCGAGTACTCGAGGAGAGCCTCGCCCGGCGAGCGCAGCTGTGGCCCGAGGACATGGGCCGGAGCTCCCCGCAGCACCGAGGGGGTGGAGGCGGCAAGGAAACCGCCGCGAAGACGAGTCCCGGCGCGAGTCGCGTCGATGCCTGCCGCGGTGATATCCCTCGCGAGTCCGGGCAAGCCGCCCCCCGACGCGCCGATGCAGGAGGAAGCAGCCGGCGTCGGCGGCGGAGAGGCGACCGGCCCCATGGCAGCGGGAAGGGCAGACGAAAGGGTGGCCGCCGCGGCCGGAGCGGCCGGCGGCGGTGTGGTGGAATCGCCTATGCTATCCGGCGCCATCTTCTCCTAAGAAGAATATCACGTCCTATCTCCTACTCCCTCCGTTCCTAAATACTTGTCTTTCTAAGCATTTCAACAAGTGACTACATACGGAGCAAAATGAGTGAATCTACACTCTAAAATATGTCTACATACATCCGTATGTAGTAGTCATTTGAAATGTCTAGAAAGACAAGTATTTAGAAACGGAGGGAGTACATCACTTGAGGTCCACGCGGTTTAAAATTTGTGACTGCTTTTCCGAAGCAAGTGCCTCTCGGAGACATCGGTGCCACGCCCTGACTGAGGACACGAAGTTCCTCCCGACAATAGCAGAAAGTGTTGGCGAAGCTGCCATCGGGCACAACAATGCTGAGAAAACAAAGTAGTCCCAAAAGATGCTATGCTGAAGTAGTGCTATTTATCAAACCAACGGTTGTCTCTATGTTGTGGTACTGGAAGAAACCATCTTCCTCGCAAGCAAGCAAGCGCATCTTGCTCAGACCATTTTCTACCCCACTTTACGCTGCACTCGTGCTTCTCTTTTCTGTGTTCCTGGGACTCTTTGGTGTTCCAATGGCGGTGGTGGTGGCCAGCATGGTGGTCGGACCACTGCTCAAAATCGTGATGGGGAAGACGTCCAGCTACCTCCTGGACAAGTACAAGGTGTTGAAGGGCATGGAGGAGCAACATGAGATCCTGATGCGCAAACTACCTGCCATCCTGGACATCATCGCTGACGCCGAGCAGGCCGCAGCCCATAGAGAAGGGGCGGCAGCCTGGCTCCAGGCCATCAAAAAGGTGGCTTACCAGGCGAATGAAGTATTTGATGAGTTCAAGTATGAGGCGCTTCGTCGTAAGGCCAAAAAGGATGGGCACTACAACGACCTTGGCTTCACTGTGGTAAAACTCTTTCCCACACACAACCGTTTTGTATTCTGTAACAGGATGGGAAGAAAGCTCCGCAAGATTGTGCAGGCCATTGAGGTCCTTGTGACTGAAATGAATGCCTTTGGCTTTAAGTATCAGCAAAAATCGCTGCTATCCAATCAGCTGCGGCAGACGGGGCATGTTATTTTCGATCCAAAGAAAATCGCTAGCAGATCGAGAGAGAAGGATACTAAAGAAATTTTTAATATACTGGTTGGTCAAGCTACAAATGCAGATGTCACAGTTGTTCCCATCGTTGGAATCGGGGGTCTGGGCAAGACCACATTAGCACAAGTTATCTACAATGTACCTGAAATTCAGAAGCATTTTGATTTGCTGCTATGGGTGTGTGTCTCTGACAACTTTGATCTGGATTCTCTGGCTACAAGAATAGTTGAAGCAGCTCCTGAGAAGAAGGATGATGGTATAAAAGAAGCCGCTTCTAAAAAGAAGAAAACACCACTGGATAGACTTCAGGATTTGGTGAGCGGGCAAAGGTACCTTCTTGTATTGGATGATGTCTGGAATAGAGAGGTTCATAAATGGCAGCAACTTAAGGCCCGACTTCAACATGGGGGCATGGGTAGTGCCGTTTTGACAACAACTCGTGATGGCGGAGTTGCTGAACTGATGCGTACTGTTGAAGCTCATAATCTCACAGCTTTGAAAGATCAGTACATAAAGGAAATTATCGAGACAACAACATTCAGCCATTTCAAGAAGGAAGAGGAAAGGTCTACCGAGTCGGTGAATATGGTTGATAAGATTGTGGAGAGATGTGCTGGCTCTCCTTTAGCTGCAACAGCACTGGGCTCCATACTGTGTACCAGGACCAATAAGGAAGAATGGGAGGCTGTGTTAAGCAAAAGCAGCATTTGCACCGAGGAGAATGGAATCTTACCAATACTCAAGCTCAGTTACAATGACTTGCCGCCGCGTATGAAGCAATGCTTTGCTTTTTGTGCTATATTTCCCAAAGATCACAAGATTGATGTGGACAAGCTGATCCAACTATGGATTGCACATGGCTTCATTCAGGAAAAGCAAGTTCGTCTTGAGACCATTGGCAAACAGATTTTCAATGAGCTGGCCTCAAGATCATTCTTTCAGGATGTGGGACAAGTCCAAGCCACGATCAGGGAAATTGAAGACACCGGGTTGTGTTATTCCAGAACTACATGTAAAATTCACGATCTTATGCATGATGTTGCACTGTCTGTAATGGAAAAGGAATGTGCCTTCGCAACTGAGGAACAAGACAAAATTGAATCTGAGGAACCAAGTCAGAGTGAGTGGCTTCCAAACACTGCTCGTCATTTATTTCTGTCATGCAAGGAACCAGGAAGAAAATTGAATAGTTCTCTAGAGAAAAGCTCTCCATCTATACAAACTCTTCTATGTGATGGGTTTATGGAAAGTTCGTTGCAACATCCATCCAAATACAACTCTTTGCAAGCGTTACAGCTCTGTTCACTGAGAAGATCATTTCAGCTGAAACCAAAGCATCTACATCACCTGAGGTACCTAGATCTCTCAAGAAGTTGGATCAATGCACTTCCTGAAGATATGAGCATTCTATACAACCTTCAAACGCTGAACCTCTCTGGCTGTGAATCTCTTTGTAGACTTCCTAGACAAATGAAGTATATGACTTCCCTTCGTCACCTTTACACTCATGGTTGTCCAAAGCTTAACTGCATGTCGACAGACTTCAGGAGGCTCACATCCCTACAGACACTGACATGCTTTGTAGCAGGTAGTGGCTCTAATTGTAGTAATGTTGGAGAGCTCAGAAATTTAAACCTTGGTGGTCAACTAGAGCTACGTAATCTGGCAAACGTGACTGAAAAAGATGCAAGCATGGCAAACCTTGTGAACAAGGAACTAAGGGAACTGACATTAACATGGGCCTTCAGATGACATTATTTTAAACATTTAGCTAGTTTCTGGGATGATGAAGATGATGCAAGAGTGCTCGAGAATCTCAAACCTCATGATGGACTACATGCCATAACTATACACTCATATGGAGCCACCACCTTTCCGACATGGATTACAATGTTACAAAACATTGTTGAGATCCATCTTTTTGGTTGTAGAAAACTGCAATGGTTGTTCAGCCGTGACTGTGATAATAAAACCTTCACATTTCCAAAACTAAAGGAGCTTATGTTGCATACTCTTGACTCTTTGGAAAGTTGGTGGGAGATAGATAATGATGAGATGCACAGAGAAGAGATGTTTCCTCAGCTTGAGAAGTTGTCCCTTAGTTACTGTGAAAATTTGAAAGCATTGCCAGGACAACCGACCTTCCCTAAGCTCCAGAATGTTTGTATTGAGAATTGTCTAGGGTTGACAACTACAGCTAAATCACCAAAGCTCGGCGTATTAAACATGGAAGGACACGAGGCAGAGTTGCTCTTGTGGTTAGCGAGACATATGACTTCATTGACCAATCTGGAACTGACTAGCATTGAACATAGTAGAGATAAAACCTCGATGGGGGCTGAGAATAGTTTGAGGCAAGTGTTGAACGTCAAGGAGAATGGGAATGATCAAGACTTTCCTCTAGAAGTTTTGGTGTTAAGAGACTTTAAGTCAAGTGTAACTGTAACAGAGCTGTGTGCATGCTTTGTACACCTTCAAGATTTGTCAATTGTGAGGTGCCATGCACTTGTCCACTGGCCAGAAACATTGTTTGAAGGACTAGTATACTTGAGGAAGCTTTCGATTAGGAAATGCAATAATTTGACTGGATATGCACAAGCTTCTGCTGAGCCATCAACATCGTCAGAAACCAGTCAGCTCCTGCCACATCTAGAGTCTCTGAAGATACAGAGTTGTAGAAACTTGGTCGAGCTCTTCAACGTCCCCGCTTCTCTCAGGACAATGGTCATTTCTTATTGCAGTATGCTTGAGTCCATATATGGCAGGAAGCAGCAGCAGGGAGAGTCAGTATCATCGATTCATCAAGGGTCATCCAGTTTAGAAGCATTATCATTAAACAGCTGTGATGACTTAAGAGGGGTCCTCTATTTCCCCCCATCCCTCAAGAGACTAGACATTTGTAACTGCGGTGGGTTGACATCTCTGGAATCCTGCTCTCCCGAGCTCCCATCGTTGGAGGACCTCCATCTTCGGGGATGCGGGACCCTGGAATCCCTACCGGATGTGCCACATGCATACTCATCTCTCCAATATCTTCAGATTATAGATTGCCCTGGTATGAAGACGCTCCCTGCAAGCCTGCAGCAACGCCTGGGCAGCATCGAGGAGGAATACGTAGATGATCGTCTTTATGGAAGTAAGCACACATCAATTACCTTCTCTATTTCTACCTACTAGCGAGTGTTAAATGTGCTAGTCAGATAACGATAATAGCATCACTTGTAGGACGGCAGAAAACTGGAGCAAGTCAGATATTCCTTCATCTAAATCCATCATTTCTTTCTTTAATGATGTACTTCTAACTGTAAGTTTTACATGACTAATCTGTGTAGATAAGCCTGTGCTGCTGAAGCCCAAGACATGGAAGTATGTTTGCAAAGGTTGAACTACTGTTCCCAAAGACTTGGAAGAGGTGTTGTCTGCAAAGGTTGGTGGCACTGACTGTACCCCTCGGACATATTTTGAGGAAAAAAAATACATGCCACATCGTTATATATTTGGCTTTCTTCTGGTGTTGACCCTGTATGGTTTCTTTGCGGAATTCTTCCAGCAAGTACATACGGGTGGAAAAGAGAGATCCCTTGGAGTATGTAGAACTAGTGTCTCGCAAGACCTGCCAGGATCAGCAACTGTTGCCTCCATGTTCGTTTCGTGATGTTGCCTGGACCAGACGCCGACATGAATGTTGTTGCCATGTTGAGCTGCAAGATCAGTAATCAGAAAGTGCTTCAAACACTATTGTTTTATCCCTGGAAAGAGATCTTGTTTGAACAATTGTATTTTCCACTTGTTTACCTACGTGCTGTTATATCATTGTACTATTTATTTTTTGAACTGGCAAGGTGACTCTCTGCCCATGGCACTGTCATTATTATTATTTTTTATAAATTATGCCAGTATTTCCTTTGGGTGCTTTGCCCAGGAGAGCTTATTTGTTGTCTCAGTTTTTGGTATGTCTGTTCGCCAGTCTCTGTATGACTTATGTGTATAACTTGGTAACTCAACGTTTGCTACATATTTTGGCTTGTAAACACATGCATTGTTATTTAGTGATCATCATATATGTACATCTGAAGCTGTTGATTGCCCTTTACATACACTCCGCACAAGGAGTACTGTTGGTTAAGCAGTGAGGTTAGGAACTTGGGCACACAATGTCAGTACAGGCTAAGATTTCAATTACTCGCCATATGAAGTTCATTTGGGGACTCGACGGGATGCCCACAGGAAGTTGTTGCCCTGTTGAATTGCCGAGTCCAGTAATCAGAAAGCGCTGCTTAAGTCCTAACGCTACAGGCTTTGGTTTGTTTCAAGATTGACTGATAAAGAATAGGTAGGTTTCTCTCTGTTCTCGCTGTGCGTGTATGAAACTGTCGCAGGAATTGTAGTACAGCTGTATATATGATCTTTTGGTTGGTCGGTCGGTCTGTCGGTCTGTTTGGGTTTGTAAGTATGTACAATGATGGAGTACTATTTTGACTTTACTGCATCCACGTCCATTATTGACTATCTCGATTGTAACAGAATGAGCTACACAGATTATATAGGAATGGACAGAAATTCAGAATGTTCACATTACACATAGTGATGTGAACATTCTCAATTTGTGCCCATTCTTATACAATCTATGATCCATTCTTTTTTTTTTCTGCTCGTTCTGTTATGAATTTTTTGGTATGTTAGTCTGTAAAAATAATTCTGAATTTCTGCTCGTGCTGTTATAATCTGATTTTTTTTCCTGTGTTTGTAAACACTCTGAATTTCTTCTCATGCTTTTATACCTCATTCTTTTTCTTTTCTTTGCCGATTCTGTGATAATTTTATTTTATTTTGATCTCTTCGTCTGTCTTAATTCAGAAATGTTTACTGACCTTAAAGCATAAACCTCTCTGCACATTATGTAAGGAATAAAAGTTCTCTGTTATATCATTCAAAATGTCTTGTAAAAGAAAATTGGGACGATAACCATGCCAAAAACTAGAAGAGCCAGTTTCAGCTTCTGCTTCAGGCACAGATGGAATGAAAACGAACAACATCAAGGAAATAAAAACAGATAGAAAGTTAAGCCCAACACACATTTTTAACAAAAGTTGCCTAGAAAGGAGGCCTATTTATAGGCCCAAATAATAAACATTTGACTCCTCCTCAGTAAATCCTGTTCCGCGCTTACTGCGAGAAATACGTCAGCGGTTCGCAGATTTTAATTTTCTTTCCCTTTTCCATTTTGTTGGTGGTCTTTGTGGTTTCTTCTGGTTTCAGTCCATCGTTGCCTTTTCTTTCTTTATTTTTCTGTTGTCCCTTCACTTTTGTAATTTATTTTTTGTTCTCCTTTCTCCTTTTGATTTACCCAAAATTACAAAAAAGGTTAACACATCATATATTAATATATTTTTATATATGACACTTTTAAATCTGTGTTGAAGTTTTATCTCAAAAAAGGTTAAAACTTTTATAACATGCTTTTAAATATATGAACTTCTAAAAACCATGTAACCATTTTTTAACATAATAAAATATATTTTTGTGCACATGAATATTTTTCCAATACATGAAGAACATTGTATTCTGGTCATTCAAATATATTTTTAATCTATTTCTGAAAATATTTAAACTTTTTTAATACATTAATTTATTTCTCGTATACATGACCATTTTTTAATACGTGGTAAACATTTATTTAATGTACACAAACGTTTCTTTACTATATGAACACTTTTTAATCCATGGGATTTTTACAAAAAAAATTAAAAAGGTTTCTTACATAAATGTAAATTCATCACATACATGGACATTTTATTTCATATGTATGAACTTTTCTATTTTTATTTTTACGTATGTGAACACTTTTTTCTTTTTTTTTATTGTCGAGACTGATTCTTTTGGCAACATTAGTTAAACAAAGAAAAACAATCCCATTTCCAGCTGCACGTGTAAATAAGTATCGGCCAAAGGACCGTGTGACACATGTGGTAAGCAATCCAACCAATTAAAAGAAGTTCGAAAAAATAGACTATCGGCCAAAGGACATAAAAACAGAGAGACCGGGTTCAGAGTTGCTCAATTCAACGCCTGAAGACTCTTTTTTTTGAATGTTGGTAGTAGATATACCAAATTCAACGCCTGAAGACTCGTCAGGTGGAAGTTGTGACAACCCAAGAAGTTGCCACAGAGGGTTTCATCACCACACAGCTTCGTTTATGGTTGGGGTGAGATAGTCTCGAACTGCATACCTCGTCAGGATCACAAGTGATCAAGAGCTGGATTAGTGTGATATGGCAGCGAAACTAGCTCTGTTGTTAGCCGCGTGTACCGCAGTTGTGTAGCCGTTTCCTCAGTTGTTTGGTCGAGTACAAAGTTGTACAGGCTCGTCCGGGCGCGAGAAGGTCCATCTGGTGGTGCGGCGGGTGGTTCGGACGCAGGCCAGATCAGATTCATCATCTGCAATTCAGCATCATAAGTACTCGTACAAGCGATTGCATGGCTTGATCCAAGGCTACTGTCTGAAACCAGTTACTACTAGTACCATCTTGCTGCACTTGCCTCACACAGAGTATCAGCAGACATGTCTCTCTGTCTGGACATAGACCAGATGAATGCAGTGGTGGAGTCATCGCAATTCAAAACCGAGGGCATCAACGGGCAACGGCGTGCCAGATAAGCGACCATCGACAAGCTGCCCGACCGAGGTCAGGATCACCGAGGAGTACAACCAGTGGCGTAGGCAGGGCAGGCCTACGCCCCGGGCCAGCCCTTGTATCTACAGTACCTACAAAGGTTACAGTGCCAAAAATACCTACAATATACACAAGATCGTAGAGCCACGCCTCAGGCCATGGCCATAGTAGCCTGGGGCCTAGCTACGCCACTGAGTACAACAACCCCGGAACGCCGTGATGCGCCGTCCGACTGAAGGTCTGATTCAAACCACGCATGATCTCTGAAGCCCACTATATATCCATTTAAAGCATCAACTCTGTGCTTATTAACTGGTCCACGACCGTATCACTGCACATAGTGCAATGATACGGTGACCAATTGGCTGCCGTCCACAGGTCCACTTAAGCAGAGTGTTCATGCTTTTAGGGGATAGTGGTGTTTCAGAGATAATGTGTGGTTTAAATCGGGCCTGCAGGCAGACCTATCATCAGGCCATCAGGGGAGGTCACCGACGGCGTTCCGGTAGCATTCCTCGGTGGTCCTGACCTCGGGCATGCCGTCGGTGTTGAGCTTGAACTGCATTTTTTTTCTGTGTGCAGAGAAACATGCAAGTGATACTGTCAGGCAAATTGCAACAGTATGTGGTGTTTAGTTTCAGACAGTACCCTTTGAATCAAACCATGCATATGAAAGATGATGATGAGCTGACCCGTCTGCGAACCTGCCAGCGGATCGACCTTCTCACGGACGAACATGCCGGCGTCGGCGAGGAGGCTGTACAACTTGGTACTCCACTAAATTGAGGAAATAAATACAAGTGCGGTACACGAGGGTAATAAGAGCAGTGCTTTTGCTGCTCATTGAACAAAGGGACGGTGGCGATTAATCAGTAGCGCTCCTGATTGAGGTCGAGAGTTCGAGCCTCTCTCATTCTGAACAGATCTGTGTAGTGATGAATCGCTCTGTGGCAACTTGGGTCGCCACATTTCCGTCTGATGAATCTTCAGGTGTGAATTGAGCAAGTCTGAACCTGGCCTCTTTTTGTGCATCCTTTTGGAACTCAACCACGGGCTAGTTGAAACGATGACAGTGATCCTGACATTCCAAAGGCTAAGAAAAAAGAATGGCCTTCCTGTGTACTTGACAGATTTGCTGCTTGCGTCTCCTCCCTCGCCCTCTTCCACTCCCAGATCAAAGTCACGAGCATGACATTCTTTTCCTAGTCTAAATCTACGCCGACCCACATGGGACACGAGACGTGTCCACGTCCTACTCTTCCTCGTCGGAGTCCGCCATGTGGACGTCGACGGTTGAGATGAGGTTGACGATCGACTGGACGGGCCAGCCTCATGGTCGTTGTGGCCGGGCGCGAGCTGCACGGGGGCACGTCCCACGTTGGCAACCGGCGGCAAATAGCAGAGGCTTCGCTGAGCGAACCCCCAGTTGGCCGGCACATGTAGGTGTCGCTATTTCTTCTGGTTTTTTCTGTTTCCTTTTGAATTTTTCATCTGTTTTCAAGTATTGTTCTAAAAATTCAAATAAAAAATTTTCTGAATTAAAATTCCAAATTTGTTCCCAAATTTGTTCGCAAATTTGAAAAACTTTGTTCCCATTTCAAAAATTATTCTGGTTATTCAAATTTGTCCAACTTTTCAAAAAATCACCTTTAAAAAATATAGTTTGGAAATCCAAATTTGTTCAGATTTTCAAAAAAAATCATGTTTTTGAAAATTGGTTACATTTGTTAAATTTTGTTCACTTTTTCAAAAGTTATTTACAATTCAAATTTTTTTCACATCTTGAAAACAATTGTTCACGTTTTCAAACCTTGTTCATGTTCTCCAAATTTTTTTCATGTTTAAAAAAATATAATATTTATAAAATGTTCAAAATAAGAACCGATCAAAAAACCTGAAAACAAGATTTTGTTTTTATAAAAAGTCACTAGGAACGAACGAAGAAAAAACAGTACCAAAGAACAAACACAACATGTTGTTGAACCAACACCAAATTGATGGCCCCATTTGCTCTCGTGGCGAGCGTAGCCTCCCCTAATTGACCGCAACAGGAACCACTCAAAAAAAAAAGTTGACGCCAATAGGCGTCAACTAGGAGGTCTCACGCAGCAACATTCCCGTCCACCATCGATCGCGTCCATCTCAACCTAGATCTTTGTAAACAAGCCCCACAGAACGCGCAACCCCCATCGCTCGCGGCGGATGTCACAGGCGTTGCACACGGGCGGGAAACAACGCCCGCTGCTCATCTAGGAAAGCCAGATTCTTCGCGACCATGCCTGTGATGGCATCCTCGTTCACCTGTTTGCCGGCGATTTGTCCCCCCGTGAGGCTGTGCTGCTCGAGAACCGCAGGTTGTGCCACTGCTCCCACTGAAAAAAATAGCGCGCTATAGCGTCGCTAATAGCAATGCTATAGCGTATTGAGAATTATCTCGCTAAATATATCATTGTACAATGTCTCGCTAATAGCACGCTATAGCGCGATATAGCACGCTAATAGCATATTTTGAGGTCGGTGCTATTTTGTTGTAGCGCGCTATTTTTTTCATCATGCAACATTCGGAATGCAGAGGCCGACACTACAGGCTGCGCCGGCTGCTTCTCCTCCGCCATGACGGCCTCGTATTGCGCCTGCGTCATGGTGAAGCCAGCAACCGATGCGGGCTCGTCGTCCTTGGAGGCAGTCCAACCTCTATGCATCGCGCACGCCGGGCCTGCCAGCTGTTTGCAAGGGCCGCCACCTCATGCTTCTAAGCTGACAAGAGCAGCTTCCACGGCATGTTGCCAATCGCCGTCATTGCGCTGGTGGGTTTCGTGGAAGGAGGAGCAAGGAAAGCAGAGATGCACCAACGATCGTGGATGGCGGAGGAGCGAGAAGTGAAGGTGGTGCGGTTTGCGCTATGCACAACCATGTTTATATAACGGGTGCCGATTAGGCCAAGCAGCAGTTTGAATGCGGACGCGGGCGGTGTGTTTCAGCCGTACCACCTATTCATGCCGGGCAATCGGATTCAATGTCATAGCAAGACGTCCCGGTTCTACACGATGCACTGACTTTCTCTTCTCCGATGACCTAGCCAGACTGGGACACCGTTGAAGATCACTGCACTAGATCACCAATGCCACCATGGAGCATTGTCTACCGACAACCGCTTCCCGCCCACGCATGACCATCGTCGTCCCGCAGCAGCCCATGAGTTCCTCCATACTGGCATTCCGATGAGCAGCAACCTCCCTGCCGATGCCACGAGAGCTTTGGCCGGCGGCGGTAAGAGTAAACGAACATGAGCCAGTGGCTAGGTTAGATCGCCCGTGGATTGCCTCCTCTTGCAGCAGTACAACTCTGGTATTCACTGGTCATAACCACTTCATTTCTTCAGTACTAGTCTGGCTTCAATTTTGCATCATCTTGAATTTGGATGTGTATGAATTTGAGAAACGAAAAAGTGCCTGGCTCCAATTTCTCAAGATATGAAGTATTTTATTTTATTTTCTTCATATCTTTTCGTGGTTCATTTGACTCTTAAAAAAAGGTTTGGAACTTCTTTTTAGATAGGAGGCACATGCCCGGCCTTAAAGATGAGGCCCTAACAAGTTCAACCAACAAGACGCAACGGCTGAGGCCAAAGTACGAAATCTGGGCTCTTACCTGCCGTTTACCCACACGTCTGCAACATGTGCTTGTTTTTCTTTTTGCGAACGCGCAAAAGCTTTGCGCATCGATGTATTAGAAGAAGAGAAATAGAAGTACAGAGAGTCCGGCGGATTGCCGCGGTTACAATCATCCCCACGGTTGCATATGGTGGGCAGCCATTAACACCATGGGGCACCCAACGACACCCTACATGCTAGAAGGTCCTACCTCCAGAAGTCCGACAACCCTCTCGCACCAGAAAGTTTCCATAGCTCAACCTCATCACTGATGCGATGACAAAGCTCTCTAGCAACGACAAGGTCGCTGGAAGGCACGACTATTGCGCTCCTTCCATAGCATCCAGACGATGAGGGCAAGCGAATCAAAACCCTTCCTCCGCTCCTTCGGGATCATCGCATGATTGGCTGGCCACCACTCTATGAGAGTTGCATCCATGGTGGGCACCAACTGGCCGAGGCCGCACCGTGCGAGGGTAGAGTGCCACACCTCCCTGGCAAACATACAACCCAGTGTTAGGTGGTCTGCAGTCTCAGCCTCTTGCTCGCATGATGGGCACATGACATGGGACTGGAGGCCGTGTCGAAGGCGTCTGTCTGCCGTCTAAATCCGACGCCTCATCGCTAGCCAGAAGTGAAGCTTGCACTTGGCCGGGGCCCAAATCTTCCAAAGGGCCCGACCGCATGGGAACCTCTCGAGGCCAGCAAATAACACCTGGTAAGCTGAGCTTGCAGAATATACCTCAATCGGTGTCCACTTCCAAATTATACGATCCGGAATCTCAGGGAGTAGGTGCACCTTGAGAAGCAAGTTCGTGAGCATCAAGAATTGTGGTCGCTCAGCGATCTGGAATAGGGCAGGGTAAACCTCCCCAAGAGGGCGCTCTCCACACCACGTGTCAAACCAAAACGACGCGGATTTCCCATTACGAATGCTGAAACGGGTCCCCAGCCTAGGGAGGCGACGAACCTTCTTCACGTCTTTTAGCAAACTGAGACAACCTCACGTTTGGATGGAATTCTACGCCCCGTTTTGAGAGGTTCAGAACTGAACCCAGGTTGGATATATTTTCAGGATTCTTTGTCGGTGCCACTTTTATAGATCGGTTTTCAGTTTTTCATTCATGTGTGGCTTTATGTTGCGCAAGACAGAAATATGCTACTCCTTCCATTTTTAAATACAAGTCCTTTTAGATATTTTAATATGAACTACATACAGATGTATATAGACGTATTTTAAAGTGTGGATTCATTCATTTTATTCCGTATGTTGTCTGTATTGAAATCTCTAAAAGGGCTTATATTCAGGAATGAAGGGAGTATTGACATTGTTCACTACTATTTTCCCAATCAATTTTCATAGTTCTACAGATTGTATGGGCCATACTGTTTTGTCGTCAATCTTGTTTTTTGTGAAGAGTTTTTTCTCCCAACTTTGACAATCCAATATCCTACTTTTCGTTCATTCTAAGTGTGTTATTTTAACTTTCTCTGAAATTTGTTCTTCGAGGCCTAAATTTCTCTGTTGTTTTCGTTTTGTTATCCTTGTCAATGTGTGCTTCAAGAGAATTTTTTTGTTCAGTCATGCCTGTATAAATTCTAGCTAATTTCGTGGCCTACACTTTTCTATGTACTGAACAATATCTGGCTGGGAAAAAAATCGTCTACATGTAAATTATTTTCTTAATTTTTGCCAAGCATGTGAATGTTTTTATATGTCAATCATCTTCAAGAAAAGGTTGTTCCACTTGGATCCCATCCAAGTTGTTACCAGTTCCATGAATGTTAGCTCATACATTGGGGATCTTTTTTGATCGAGCACCATTTCATAGATTTCGTAGGCAATGGATGTGAGAGACCGGGGGGGGGGGGGGGGGGGGGGGGGGGGGGGGGGGGGGCTAAATTCAAAAAGGGAAATATGTCGGCATATTTGGAAAGACCTGAAGTTTATGTTTATTGAGTTATACGAAAGCCACACTATTAAGAGAGGTTGAGGTCGTTTAGAAGTGTGTGTGTGTGGGGGGGGGGGGGCATGCACTCCAATTTCCATATCAATCCATGCCAAAAATCCATACACAAACAGTCTCTTCAGTTAGCCCCTCCCGAGATGATTTATGATATCCCTCTCGAATAATCGAAGCTCTGTGGTCTAGGGCCCTGGGCCTCTGGGGTTCATATGGTTTTTCCTCTGGACACCTCAAAGCTAGGCTCATGACCCTAGGCCTTCGAGGGTACCCCTTGCCCGCGGCTCTAGATAGGCCTTTTGTTTCTCCTCTGGTGAGGTCAGAGCTTTGGGCTCTACCACCTCTGGGCTCCGGATGCCCTGATCTTTGGGGTACTATGGGCCTACCGGGCACAAAGAGAGAGAGAGAGAGTAGATAATGGTTGGCTTTGGGGGAAGTTATATAAGCCACTGAGTCTTCTTACTCCAAAACCCATCCATTCATTTTATTTGCATTTAATTCCACCAAGTAAGGACTTAGTTACTGTCAATCCTGTCCAGCCCCTCCCACTCAACAAAGATGTCTGACCACATGGTACATCTGAACTCCTATTTGGGTGTTTAAACCTGCATTAGGATCCACAGACGAGAGGAACAATCTTGATGTTTTGACTTGCTATGTTTGAATCCATAATCAAGACTTAAACCTTTTTCTAGAGACAAATTTGAAACAACTCGAAACTACAAGTTTCTTAAAGTTTTATCCACTTTTCATGATGTTTCTACCCACATAACTGACAAATCAAGAACCTACGCACTTTTACCACCTATTAGTAGGTTTCGACAAGTCATCATTATGTTTTACAATTAACAATACATTTTGGATACGTCAACATTCACAGGTTGACATATGTTTTGCCTAGGTTTATCACAGGTTCTCGTTCGATCATGTGTCTCATACATGTTTTGGATAAGTTTCACATAGGGTTTCGTTTGTGTTTCTCGTCGAGCACACGTTTCACATAGGCTTCATTCATGTTTCTAATTGAACATCCGAGTCAAATTCAAACTACTATGAAACACCACTTGAACCTGCATCAAATCATAAACCGGAGTGAACCGCGTTGAAATCCTTTTTTGAATCCTCCTTGAATAAAATCAGGTCTTCAATATTTTTAAATTTGTTTAGTTGAATTTCAAAAATCTAATGTTTCAAATTTTGAGAACGTATTTATCATTAGTCTTGTTTCAAAGAGGTCAACAAGATGAAGTAGATGCTGAGATTCTGAATAGTCATTTGGTTCTAAATGCCCCAATCAGATATCCGGTTCAAAATATTTTACTGATTTTGGGGAAATATTTAAACAAATTGGATTGAATGATGGGAGAGATAAGTGGGGGGGGGGGGTGGACCATGGATTCTTTTTTAAATGCACTTAAGGCCGTACAAAAAAGGCCCGTGCTTAGATATTGACAACATTGAAGATCGGACGGTTTACAATTGTCTTAGTACATTTTTTTGCGGTGGTCTTGGTACATTAGTCACATGATGGAGCTAATTTATACTATATGCACCCACTGTCTATGCATGCATTTGTTTTTATACACTCGATCGATCTCACTGAAATGGCTATTGAGTATTGAAGAAAACCCTACCTCGGTTAATTTGGTTGGGCAGCTTTTTTTTGACAGTAAATTCGGTTGGGGAGTTTACGATCACGCCATTTATGTCCATTGTACTCGTTCTTTTTTTTATTCAGAAAGTTAACTAAGTACTCCTTATATTAGCGTTTTATTTGTTTGTTTTCCTACCAAGAAATTAGCGTCACACATGGAGGGGCATATATCAAGACAGAGAACGATTGAGTGAATATAAGTTGACAGTAGTCGACATTGCTCATATACATTACACTTCACACTAGCATGCTTAATAAGAGTACATAATGGTTTTTTTGGATTCAATAGTAAATACAAGTTAATAAAGCATTATGCTACATAAACAAGGTGGATTGATCTATTTCCAAACAAGGATTCGATATATCTTATTGAAATGTCTAAACACCATCACAGATGGTGTGGATGGAAAACTAGTTGCAACAGAAAGGCGCACACACGATGACAAACTCAAATTAACTAACTCGCGACAATACAACACAAAAGTAGAAGCTGGTAGACTGGCATACTTTTTTCTCCTGAGCTGGAAGCTGACATTATCTATTTGTGGATACATCGATGGCGGACACACTATCTGACTAGCAAGTCATCCCCGGGTAAGCCTGGGGCGCAGGGGTGGGAGCGCTCTTCCCCATCCTCTCAATGTTGGCGTGCCACCCTGCAGGAGCAGCCAAACACTGAAAGTTGATCATGACACACCCAGCTCCAAAGTGCACCGCAATTTAAAGTCATCAACAAAACGCAAACGACAATGGTTACCGGCACGACAACGCAATGAGCAAGGATGACAAAGGAAGGATTGTAGTGTGGCACGTACCGAGGCTCATGTCGAAGCCACGGCTCTTGGCTCGCAATACTGCTGGCAGATGGCGCAGGGGTCGCAAAAGAAGTAGATGCAGCAGTCGGCGCAGGGCTTCTCCTTGAGCCCGTACTGTTCCCGCATCCTGGAGCGGTAGCAGCAGGAGCAGGAGCAGAGGCAGCCCAGCCCCACCCAGGCCGGCAGCATGTACGCCGTCCCGCGCACACAACAAGATGAGTTCATCTTCGTTCCATCCGCAAAAATTTACATCATTAATTTACACAAAAATTTCCGCAAAAAAAGAAGAAGAAAGAAATCACATGAAAAATTTACATAATTAATTTACCAAAATTTACATCCTGGAGCGGCAGCAGCAGGAGCAGAGGCAGCCCGGATCCATAATAAATATAAGTATAGATATAGATATAGATATAGAAGTATAGATAGATAGATATAGATTTCTGGGGAAAATTTTTATCAACGTGGGAATTCTTAGGGAGTTATAGCAAGATCTACACCGTAATAATTTGGTACCTCCAAAATAAACGGCTAATATTTCTAGTTAATGTGTGAATTTCTAAGGAGTCCATAATTAGTATAAGTATAGATAGATAGATATAGATATAGATAGCTATAGATAGATAGATATAGATTTCTAGGGAATTTTTTAATCAACGTGGGAAATCTTAGGGAGTTTTCAAAAGATCTACACCGTAAAAAATCGGTCCCACTAAAATAAACGACAAATAATTTCCAATTAACGTGTGAATTTCTAAAGAGTCCATACTTACTATAACTATAGAAGTATAGAATAGATATAGATAGATAGATAGATAGATAGATAGATAGATATAGATTTCTATGTAATTTTTTTATCAACGTTGGAATTCTTAGGGGGTTATCGAAAGATCTACAACGTAATAATTCAATCACACTAAAATAAAAGAGTGAAGTGCACCCTAAGTCCTCGAACTATTTTAAAGGTGTCACATAAGTCCTTAAACTATGAAAAGTGTCATCCAGGTCCTAAAAATCCTTGAAGTGCAATATGTGTGTACGTATGTGACACATTTGAAATAGTTCAAGGACCTACATGACACCTCTAAAATAGTTCGAGGACTTGGATGACACGCATATTGCACTTTGAGGACTTGAATGACCATTTTCATAGTTCGAGGACCTACGTAACACCTTTGAAATAGTTTGAGGACCTTTGATGCACTTCACTCAAAATAAAATGGCTAATATTTTCTAATTAATGTGTGAATTTCTAAGGAGTCCATAATTAGTATTAGTATAGATAGATATATAGCTATAGATATAGATAGATATAAATATAGATATAGATAGATAGATATAGATATAGATATAGATAGATATGGATTTCTAGGGATTTTTTTATCAACATGGGAATTCTTAGGGAGTTATCGAAAGATATACACTGTAATAATTCAGTCCGACTAAACTAAACGGCTAACAATTTCTAATTAACTTGTAAATTTCTAAGGAGTCCATAATTAGTATAAGTACAGAAGTACATATAGATATAGATATAGATATAGTTTTTTTTGTTTTTTCTATCGGAAATTAGTGTCACACATGATAGGGCATATTATGTATCCAGATAGAGAACGATTGACCGACTAGAAATTTGGAAGGAGTCGACATTGCTCATATTTGACACTTGACACTTGACATGCTTAATAATAAGAGTAAATAAAAAGTTAAAGCATTATGCTACATAGACAAAGTGGACTGATCTATTTCCACACAAGGATTCAATAGATCTTATTGAAATGTGTAAACACCATCACAGATGGTGGGGATGGACGGATGGAAAACTACTTGCAACAACAGAAAAGCAAACACATGATGACAAATTCAATCAAATGAACTAACTCGCGACACTACAATACAATACAATACAATACAGAAGTAGAAGTTGGTAGACTGGTTGGCATCCTTTTTGTTGTGCTTGAAGCTGACATTATCCATGGATACATCGATGGGTAGTGGCGACACACTAGCGAGTCATCCCTGGGTAAGCCTGAGGCGCAGCAGTCGGAGCGCTCTTCCCCATCCTCTCAATGTTCGCGTGCCACCCTGCAGGAGCAGCCAAAAAATTAAAGCTGATGACCGCACAACCAGCTTCGAAAGTGTGCCACAAAATCGTCAATAAAACGCAAACGGCAATGGTGACCGGCACGGCAACGCAATGAGAGCAAGGCTGACAAAGGAAGCATTGTAGTGTAGTACATACCGAGGCTCATGTCGAATCCGTGGCTCTTGAGCTCGCGGTACTCCTGGCAGAGGGCACAGGGGTCGCAGAAGAAGTGGACGCAGCAGTCAGCGCAGGGCTTCTCCTTGAGCCCGTACTGCTCCCGCATCTTGGAGCGGTAGCAGCAGGAGCAGAGGCAGCCCAGCCCCACCCAGGCCAGCAGCATGTACGCCGTCCCGCGCACACAGCAAGCTGAGCTCGACGTTAATTTAGATCATCTGACCGTCGATGTTAATTTACACAAAATTTACCGCAAACAAAGAAGAAGAAGGAACTCACACGAGGTTCCCTTGTCGACGATGTGGGCGATCCGCCCGAAGGCGACGCACGGGCAGAAGCACGTCAGGCAGCCTGCAGCACACACGCACGCACTTATTAGTAACTAGGCCGGCGGCCGGCCGGTCATCACAAGTTCACAACGAGCTAGGGGGTTAGCTCACAGCCGCTGACATCGTCGCAGCAGCCGAAGATGCCGGTGGACCACGAGGAGGCCATGGCCGGCGCTGTGAGCCTTCTTGCGTTGCAGGGGACGACGGACTATTGCTTAGAAAGAAACTTGTGTGTGTGTGTGTGGTGTGCGTGAGCAGCCGTGTGTGCGCGCGTATTTATCGTCCACGGAGTGGGGCGCTCTCGGCCCGTTTTCCACGCGCCATTGGGGCCTTGCGACAATGGCAGTTGTCACCAGCGAAGCGCCACTGTCCTAGGTTGTGAGTAGTACGTACCGTGCCCTCGTGTCTACCTCATTGCATGCATGTTTGCATGTGACTTGGGACTTTACTAAACTGTAGTATATACTACGAAATCACACGCGTACAACTGTCTGTACGTGATGAGGCGAGGCAGGAGAGCCGACGGGCTGTGGGGAGCGAGCAGTGCAACCGGCTGATATCCAATGTTGACTCTGGCACATTTTATTTTGCTGATGAATCACTACGAGATCATGAGCGTACGTACATACAGTATTACTATCGTAGATCCAGCATGAGATCATGAGCGTACATACAGTACTATCATAGATCCAGCATGAGTGGTCCGAGGTACCAGGGTGGTGCAGTACGTGCGTACGACTGGTCGGTCATCAGCCGGTGCGCCGTGCCGGTGGCCCGTGCGTGGGTGCCGCGGCGGCTGGCCTGCCACAGCATGCCAAAATAGGAATGTGCGGTTCAAGGAGTAGTAGAGCAAAAATATCACAGCACACAGCTAATGCAACTAGAGGCGACAAAGGTGGCTAGGCTGGTTTCGTGACTCACCATCTACGATGCATGCATGCTACGGTGATGCTACAATGCACGAGATGTGAATATAAGAGCATCTGTTACGTATAGTACTGCTCGATGGGCCATATGCGAAAGATTCCCTTGGGCTGTGGCCCTCTCCTGTCACTGCACTCGGTGTTGTAAGGGCATCACTAACGCAGATCAACAAAACAGATCTCATCAAATGTCCGCGGGCGACGTACATGTAGACAGTGAAACGGTAGCCAACCATCCGATGATATTCACAAACTGTCCGCTCCTTCTTCAATGGAAAGACGAGAAAGACGGGAGGGAGAGCGAAAGATGGTTTGGGCAATAGGGAAAAAAATTGATGGTCGCGTTGGAGATGTCTTATGAGCATCTACAACTAGTCTGAGCAAATCTGCCCCTATACGTCCGCACAAAGCACCCAGATGCACCCATGGACAGAGCCGGTCCGGCCCTCAAATGACCCCTACCACAACCCTTAATTTAAACCTCAAATCCATGCAAACACATGCACGTTGATCATCACACACAAACAATGAGTACTGCAAAAAATACAAATTACTCATATATAAAAATAATAAACCAAACAGAGTCCAAACATAAAATTTGTTTATAGTGCATAACTGAAACATAAAAACATAGTTTAGTGATTTTCAGCGTGGATCCACGTATGCCAAAAAGATCATTGAGAAGTTGCATATGAGTCTATTGATCTCAAAGTTGTCGATGCATCTCATGAAAGTTTGCAATATGCTCCGCCTCTTGTTCCGGGAGGGGACCTGAACTCCGGGCTTCTCAAAATCGTACGTGTGGGCTGCCTCTTCACTCTCATCCTCGATGATCATCTCGTGCAAGATTACACAACATGCGATGAGCTGCCAAAGTGTCTCACCTTCCCACATCATTGCAAATCCATGAGCAATACACCAGAGCTTGGAGCACTTCGAATGCCCTCCACACATCCTTCCTAGCACCTTCTTGTGCTTGTGCTTGTGCGAGGAGACATTGTTTCCTACCATGAGGATCAGATATAGTCTTCACGAACGCCGCCCATTGAGGATAGATACCATCGGCAAGGCAGTACCTTATGTTGTAGTTGTGCCCGTTGATGGTGTAGTTGCACGACGGATCTTCCCCGTCACAAGGTCACTTGAACAAAGAAGATCACTGGAGCAGATATCATTGTTAGAATCTTCGAAGCCAAAAAAAAGCATGCCAAATCAACAAATCCTTCTATGCCACTGCTTCAAGTATGGTGGTGGCTTCTTTGGTGTGACCTTGTTATTGTCTATGCAGAACTTTGGGGCAGTTCTTCCATTACCATGGCGTGCAATCAACTGAACCTAGGATACCTGGGAATCCTCTGAATGCTCCAATTGCCAACAATTTTTATGTGTCCTCTAAAAATTGGTTCTCTCAGGTACTCTGGTCCAAAAACCTTCACCACAGTGTTAGAAGTATAATGTGTTTGAGTTAGAGATAGAATTAATAATGTCTTGTCTTGTACTCCTAGTCTCTACCCCACCATGTACTTTATATAATCCCTCACGATGGTCAGATCAATACAACACATAATTTTAGGGATTCATATTTTCGACATGGTATTAGAGCGGTTAGTCTCGCGGCGCCGATCCTAGGTTCCTTTACCACTTCTGCAGCACGCCGCCCCCGGGGAGATTAATCTCCTCTCCCGGGGGGCGCGACACCCGATCGATCAAAGATTAGATCGGTTCCATAGTTTAGATTAGATCAAAATTCATAGATTTCCAACTTTCGGAATTCCTTAGCCCATCCAATAGATCGATTCTTTTAGCCAGCAAATAAACCCAACTCAACCCTCAAATTACGGTGAATATCGGTGCAAGATTCATCCGACGCGTATTGCGGCGACAGCGCCACACTACTAGGAAAAGGCCTACTAGTGGCGCACCTGTTTTGCCTACTAATGGCGCACTACAGGTGCGCCACTAGCACCATGCCATTAGAATTTCTTACTAATGGCGCACTACTGGTGCGCCATTAGTATCTGGTATACTAATGGCGCACCACGCAGTGCACCATTAGTATAGCCCACGGTGCGCCATTAGTATGCCTCCCAGTGGGCCATATTTACCCATGTGCTTTGGCATACTAATGACGCACTAGTGGATGATGCGCCATTAGTGTGCTCTGGCTTACTAATGGCGCACTATGTGGTGGTGCGCCACTAGTATGAATATTAGGGATTTTTTTCTTTTCTGATATTTTTATAGGTTACAAAATATATTACTGGATAGAATATAGACAACACTACACAGCAACAGCAGATTCATCGAATACAATAGAAGATTAGTCTCCGAATACAATTCATCATATTAGTCTTCGAATTCAAAAGACCGAACAAAGATAGAGCATTACAAGTCTCGAGACCGCGAGTAGCGAGTTTGTCGAAACTAATACTAATCCTAACAAGTCCTACTAATCATCATCATACAACTTCTACTCGTTATTAATACTAATCCTAATACTAATACTAATACTAATCCTACTAATGCTAATCCTAACAAGTCCTACTAGTCATACGATCATCATCTTGATAGTCATCGAACCAACCCTACTTAATCCTAACAAGTCCTACTAATCAGCATCATACAACTTCTACTCGTTATTAATACTAATCCTAATACCAATACTAATACTAATACTAATACTAATCCTAACAAGTCCTACTAGTCATACGATCATCATCTTGATAGTCATCGAACCAACCCTACTTAATTGTTCTTAGCACATGATCATCAGTATTAGGCAGGACCTAAATACCCTATTTAAGGTAAAATAGCATAAAACAATATAGACCCTGACTCTCCATTATGAAGGATGGAGATCATCCTGTCTCCAATTCTTGCGCTTCGCTTCCTTTTGCTTCCAAGAACCTGCTTACGACTGTCCATACATTTTTTCCATTCTTTGATTTTCATGTCTCCAGTTCTTTTAGAAATCCGGTATAGACAGTTGAGATTCGTAGGATGACCTGGATATATGTTCAAAAAATGAAGGCTGCCATTCTGATACATCAAATGAGGCACACAATCCTCTGGGATTCTCTGTTGAAAAACATAGTAATAACTACATAGTTAGCAATGATGTACTAGTTTTAGAAGTATGCAAAAGATGCACGAATGTCGTAATAGTAGAAAATCTTACCAGGGTATCTCCATAGTAGTTACCGTAGTTCAACACGTGCACTAGTGGCACGTATTGACCATAATGTTGAGGAGTTTTACAATAGATATTGTAATTCTCAAGATCAGTACATCTGACCAGATGATTTTTCTCCTGATAAGTTAACTCAGAGCCATCGGTGTAGTGGGTTTTGTCTACCATGTTCCGCACATTGTTTGAATAATCAAAATAAGCTGTCAACTATTTTGAAATGAACAATATAAATTAGTTAATAATTAACTATGTTTGAGAAACTCACATAGCGGTAGAACTGGAGGCGTATCAACAAGGACCCAAATATCCATATTGTCTTGGTCGATGTCAGGATCACCAAGATCCATGGTGACAAGCATACCCTCATCAAAACCATACATCTTGCAAAATGCTTCCCAATTTTTGCAACCAAAATGGGTTACGCTCCCAGAATTATACATATTTACTTCAAAATCCACATCATGATGAGTTCTTAGGTGAATTTTCTTTGTTTCATAATTTTCATGGTCTTCAAAATCCATCCCCTCCAAGACATAGCGTCTTGCATGGCATGAGATAAGCTATACTCGAATTGTAAAAGATGAAAATTACACGTTGCAAAAGTTGAAGTCATGCTTAATTATGAAAAAAACAATTGTCATCGTTGCGTGCCGTTTCAACTTCGAAGGTCTCCTCGAGCTTAATGCTGAAGCGCCGATCATCGTCCAGGTGAGGCCTGTCGCACAGACCTCGATCGTCGTGGCATCAGCCGCACTCCCTTGGGAGACTTTCATCGTCCAATGATGACATTTCCTACGTTCATAATTCAAAACTACATCATCTCTGTTGGGTCCAATAAGATAATCCACAGTGTGGTGAAGTGAAGTGGTAATTTTGAGAGCAAATGGTTAGGATGAGTGGTTCCTCTTCCATATTAGGGTTTATCAATGATGAGCAACTGACATTAGTAATAACTATAAGTTGATATCGCACTTCTATATGTATAACACAAGAGGCAGTTGATCCTACTTAATTAAGTACTAAGATACCCCGGCCCATGCATTTGTCGCAAGTACCCCATATGTCCTATTTTTAGCAAAGTCATGCTAAAATTCATGAAAAATTTCAGCATGACCTTTGCTGAAAATAGGACATATGGAGTACTTGAATTTGCCGGAACGGAAGTTAATCGACATTCCGGGAAACTCGAGGGCCTCTCGGGGTACCTGCAAAATTATCACGACACCATGGTCAGAGACAAAACCCAGCAAACTCCTTCCCTTCACTCGGGGTATAGCAATATATCTTCTAGCCATGAAAAATAATACCAACTAGGATCGGTATGACCTTCATTTTTCATTTTCTGTATGATCAATTAAATCTTCTGCAAGCTTATATGAAAAGGTTCAGCAACTTGAAATGTAACTCTTGCTTGGTGTTCCAAATCATTTCATTTATATTTTAAATAACAGTAGGAATTATTTCATAATAGAATTTACCCCAAAAACAAATTCCTTTAATGCCATTTTCAAACTCTGAGTTGCCTTTGTTACACTAAAACTAATTCAAATAATTTTTATAGAATTGCCACAAAATTTTTGGGAGATCCTATAATTCCTATAAATCATTTTTGAACAAAGACCCATCCTACTCTTATGAAATTTTTGAGAGAAACACCCACTTTTCCATCCTGATCCATTTTCAGTTTACAACTACAACCCTATTTCCCCTAGCTCCTAAAAATCTACAAAATTATCCCAACACAAGAACAGTACCTACACTCCTTTTTCCCAAACATCTCCTGATCACAAGTTCTAAATTTTCAATAGGCCACATGGATTTGCTGAATCAGCATAAACCTTTCAAGTACCAAAAATGCAGCACTTTCTTTGCACGACCAAGCTACTTCACGGTAATTCATATTTTAAGAATTCTCACATTTCATATATTGTCTTTTTCAAAACAAAAAAAAGTATCTATGGGGGCTGCAGCTGCATGTTGTGTATCAATGTACCTTATATAGATCACGAATCTAAACTAGACAAACACGAATCTAAACTGAACAATTGATAGGTTGCAAGAATATATAAAGCACATTACACAATTCTGAACAGTACACTTCTCAAATTCATAGAAATTTGACAGAGAGAGAGGGAGACAGCAAGGATTCAGATTCAGATAAGTGCAGCAGGAGGAAAGTGGAGAGGAGGAGCAGCAACAGTTTTGAGGTTTTAGAGAAGAGCAGCGGCAAGACGTTGAGAGGAGGAACAGCAGGAGTAAACCAAGAGGGAGGAGCAGCAACAAGGCGAGGGCGAGCGCGGCCGTGGGCGGCAACACGCAAGTGCGTGTGTGCGCGGGCGCGGCCGACTGCAGCGACAGCGCAGCAGCGAGGCAACGCAGGAGCTTGACAACGGCGGCTACGGCGACGAACCCGACGGGGGAAGGGGGAAATCGGTCAAGGGCCTCACCGAGGTGCTCGACGATGATCTCGGGAGGTCGGGGGTGGCCGGGGCGGAGCGATGTGATGAGGTGGACGAGGGAGGCCGAGGTTAGGGAAGACGACGATGGCGACGATACGGTGCAGCTCCGGTCGATTGAGAACCCGTAGATGAAGAAGCAGTCGACGACGGTCCTCCTGGACATCTCCGTGCGGCGCGGGGTGACTGGTGGCGGCGCAGTGGGTCGGGGCGGCGGCGGAGCAGCAGGTCGAGGGCTCGGGGGATTGGGGATTGGGCTCGGGGAGGAGGCGGCGCTCGGGGGAAAAGGGATAGAGGGGGGAAGGTTAGCAATGGCGCACCCCCGAGCGGTGCGCCATAAGTAACCTTTTTTTAGGTAGCAATGGCACACCACCCAGAGGTGCGCCATAAGTAACTTTTTTTGCATAGCAATGGCGCACCAGCCAGAGGTGCGCCATAAGTAACTTATTATTATTATTTTTTGTTGCATCTAATAATTTTTTAGAAAATGCATATGAATATGAAACAGTAATAATTTTTTATAAAAACAGTAATAATTTTTTTAAAAATATCATCAAATTTGTTATTTGAAAATATCATCAAATTTGTTATTTGAAAATATCATCAAATTTGTTATTTGAAAATATCATCAAATTTGTTTTTTAGATTGTTAGCTGCATTCATTTGTGACGGTGGAGCGGGGGAGGGTGCGGTGGGTCGTCGGCGGCGGTGGAGCGGGGGAGGGTGCGGTGGGTCGTCGACGGCGGTGGAGCGGGGGAGGGTGCGGGCCGGGGGGTCGGCGGCGGCGGTGGAGCGGGGGAGGGTGCGGGGGGTCGGCGGCGGCGGTGGAGCGGGGGAGGGTGCGGGGGTCGTCGACGGCGCTGGAGCGAGGGAGAGTGCGGGGGGTCAGCGACGGCGGTGGAGCGGGGGAGGGTGCGGGCCGGGGGGTCGGCGGCGGCGATGGAGCGGGGGAGGGTATGGTGGGTCGTTGGCGGCGGTGGAGCGAGGGAGGGTGCGGGCCGGGGGGTCGTAGGCGGTGGTGGAGCGAGGGAGGGTGCAGGGGGTGCTCGGCGGCGAGGGGGGTCTGGCAAGAGGGGATAGCGATTGAGATGGAGGGGAATATTCATGAATTCAAAAAGTGTCCATGAATTAAATTTAAAAATATTCATGAATCCGAAAAATAAAAATGATAGTAGTTTTGCAAAAAGAAACATGATAGTAGTGGCACACAAGGCGAGTAGTGCGCCATTACTAGTTAAAACTAGTAATGGCGCATTGTGCCCTGGTGCGTCATTAGTATTTTTAGAAAAATTAAAAAAAATGTTAGTGATGGCGCACCATGACTAATGACCACCAACACATGATGCGCCACTGCTATATAGTAATGTGATGCGCCATTAATGATCATACTCTCTCCAGTCCCTTTTACTCTGCATATTAGAATTCTCTGAAGTCAAACTTCATAAAGTTTGACCGTATTTATATGAGAAAATATTAACATCTGCCATGTTAAAGTTATATAATATGAAACTTTAAGTCATGACACATCTATTGATATTGATTTCAGATTGTGAATGTTGATATTTTTTTCTATAAAGTTAGTTAAACTTTACAATTTTTGACTTCAGTCAAATCTTATTTGCGAATTAAAAAAGACCGGAGGGAGTATCATTTATAGCATTTTTTCTAGTAGTGCCACCGCGAGGTCAACCATGCAGCTGATTCGAGTCATGAGCTCGAGGCAGTGCACACCTTGCACGCGCAGCTCCCAGCGAGCCGATCTATGCCAATAGCAAGCGCCGGACCGCACGGCACGCTTAGGAGCAGCCCCCGTCGGATCCAATCGGAACTCTTCCCGGTGCAGTATGCATCTAGGCCGGCCTCTTGCGCATCTACTCAAAGCAGTACAGCGCACCATCTACATCGACATGCAGGTATCTTATAATATACTAAACCTAGCTAGGTTTGATTTACCCTGCTTTTTTTGACTTTTTCCTATCAGTGAAAATCTGACCAACCGGAACATGCCACGTGCTTTCTTAGGGGACCTGGTAGGGTGCGTTTTCATGTGCATCTAGCAGGTTTTCGTACGATACGTACCAGATTTTTCTATGAGAGAATTCTTTATTTGGCCCTTTCTTAAAGTTTGGTTTTTTATTTGACCTAAATAAAATTTTCTTCCTTATTTGACAGCAAAAGTAATTTTTGTTCTTAAATGACATTTTCGTGCATTTTAGACACTAGCAGTGTTAAGTGTGAAGTAAAAAGACCATATTGCCCCTGTAATATTTTTGTACCCTCATCATCATCAATACAAAAGAAAGAAACAACAAGCATGTGGCTGTGGCCACTAAAATGTGATTTTTTTTCAAAACTATGATATATTTTATAGCATTTTCGGAAACTATACCATGATTTGCTTAAAAATCAAAAGTAGTAGCCCGTCGGCCATCTGTGGGCCGAAGTAGGACTTTTCGGCCACAGCTAGGCCGAAGTAGGGTTTTCGGCCATCTCCTGGTCGAAGTAGGACTTTTTGGTCAAGTCTTGGCCGAAATAGACTTTTTGGTCAAGTCTAGGCTGAAAAGTACTTTTTTGTCTCATGTAGGCCGAAGTTGCATGGCTCATACAATCCACTAAAATGTATTTTCTCGCCACCCGTTTCCTGCCAACCCCTTCCCGCCATATGTTCCCGCCACCCGTTTCCCGCCAATCCCTTCCCGCCTTATTTTCCCGCCAATCCCTTCCCGCCTTATTTTCCCGCCATACCGCAGTTATTCTTTCCCTCCATTTTCTCCTCTGTATCTATAAAACCCCCTTCAGGCGGAGGTGGATAAGCATTCCGGTGTAGTGTAGTCGAGATGTCCCATTATCCATTCGATCGTAGTTTTCACCCTGAGATGAGCAGCACTCTGTTGAGTCTAGCTACCGATTTCAGGATGAACAATAGGATAGTTCCATGGGACGAACTCACCGGTAGTGACACCATAATGAATGAGTTGGCTCACGAATTACGTAGGTCTGGGTGGCCTCAAAGGACCTATGAGGAGGTACGTAATGAACTTCTTAGGTTGCATGAAAGGTGGAAGAAGGTGGTGGAGCCGAAGAGTGAAACTTTCAGAAGGACTGCAGAAAAGCATCCATTTTATGGACTGAGGAGAGCGAGGACGACGATGATATCTTCATGCCGCCGCTTCCGGGTTCTACATCGTCGAAGGGCAAGAGTTCTGCATCGTCCAAAGGCAAGAGTTCTGCATCCTCGAAGGGAAAGAGTTCTGCATCGACAAAGGGCAAGAGGAGCGTATCGTCAAAGGGCAAGAGGGTTGCATCAACGGAGGATGACGATGATGACTTCATGTAGTATGTAAGATGTATTCCAGTTGTACCGTTTCATTCAGATGTATTTGCATTATTAGTTTGTATTGTATTATTGTAGGACATTATGTTCTATCTGAATTTCATTTTGTAGTATGTAAGATGTATTGCACAAGTTCAGCCGCACCGTTTAATTCAGATGTACTCGTATCTTAATTATCGGTTGTAGTCTATTTGGAAATGTAACTGGAATAAGAATGCGAATTAATAGTAATATGTCTCTCGCATACATAAAACAATATATGTCTCCTGATCACATAGAAGCAAGTGCGATAGTAACACATACATGAAGCATGTCTCATACATAAATACTGACACACAGCTGCGAATAGTCTGAAACTAACATAGATAATGAGTCATACATAGATAGATAAGCATATCACTGCGGGGGACGACGACGAGTCTGGGTCTTCCTCGGGCGAGGACCGGAAGGCGATAAGCGCTGAGGCGGTGGACGAGGCTCGCGATAACCACGACCATAGTTAATCTCGTCTGTCACGGTCTGTGTCTCCTGCGTCGGTGGTGGTGGTGGAGTGTGAAACACTGTCTGCGAGAAGCCATAAATGTTTGTAGCTTGGTCATCATCCTCGCGGTCGCCCTCAAAGTACGAAGCACCACCACTAAGGATCGGTGACTGCTCTGAATGCATGAACGGTTGCGACTGGTTGCCGCCTGCGGTATAGTAAAATTGATACAAATGCATGAACGAAGCACCACTAGTAAGCATCAGTGACTGCTGAGAATGCAAGAACGATTACTACACTGTTCAAAAGAATGTAGTGAGTAGTGTTACCTAGATTCATCTGCTGATGCCAGTAAACGCTCCCTAGCTGTGAAGGAGGTGGCTCATGCCAGGAAGAGCTCCCTGGCTGTGAAGGAGGTGGCTTATGCCAGGAAGATCTCTCTGGCTGTGAAGGAGGTGGCTCATGCCAGGAAGAGCTCCCAGCTGTGAAGGAGATGGCTCATGCCAGGAAGATCTCCCTGGCTGTGAAGGATGAGGTTCTGCACGGTGCACAGAGGGTCGTGGTTCTGAACGGTGCATAGAGGGTCATGGTTCTGAATGCTGTACAGAGGGACGTGGCGGACGATGTACTGGAGGAGGAAGTGCAACATCCGAAGTCCGTCTACACGTAACAGCTGCGTAAATCCCGCGTAGCTTGTCATCAAGACGCCTCAACCATGAGACGCCCTCTCGCGGTGGGATAGTTTCTCCCCTCTGAAAGCACCGCATTAAAGCGGAAACCTCCTCTCGCGCCTGTAGTGTCAAGTCACTCTGTACACAAAGAGTTAACCAATTATATCCTCGTTGTATGATAGACACCACGAATAGACAACCAAGCGAATATGTCCAGATTAACAAAAGACTTAACATATGAGAACCAAGGCATTTATCGTGTGGTGTCTGGTTCCCACAACAGAGGCAGTTGGGTACATATCGCTGGTGAGAGGGGCTTCGATCTGATCAGGAGCAGCTGATGGAACCAAGTAGATCCTCGTTGTATGCCGGTAACGCTGCAGATACAACCCGAACATTTCCCAGTTAAAGGGCCGAACCTCACCCCAAATATTTGTCGCAGCGGTAGTCCATTCGTCAACGTAAGGGGTAATGGTCTGAAGCCAATAAGGCATGGACTTGTTTCCTCCTAGGCGACTGTCCCTGAGATTGACATGCGCGATACATGATTAGGTATATTATGAATGCAGAGCTGACAACTAAAATAGTATTAGTACTTACTTGTGCACGTGGTCTGGCAAGTGTGGAATATTTAGAATCTCAGGCTGTTGATATAGACCGAACTATCTCATCACCCTATGAAGAGACATCTCCTCAACCGTCACGTCGAACACCAACTTGGCCTTGGTCATCCAAAAGTGCCGATCTCTAGTGCACAATCCAGAAATCCCAACTGGGTACCTCGTTGATATAGCCTGATGCGAGTATGGCTCCCAAATAACTTGATCCTCGTGCAAACTATCAAACTGCGCCATGAAGGACGGGTAGCATCCCCTAACCTGAGTATGCGCAAACTGTCTCTGTGCATGACAACAAATAAGCATTAGTAATACTATTGAATGGCAAGAAATAATTGAATTAATTGTTACTTAATATAAAAGTACCTCTCGCCGTGTCCAAACAGATCCCATAGTAGATAAGTCGCCGATAGCAGGCACATAAGTCCCAGCTAAGTCCTCCAAACCAAAAGGTTTATCAACATAGACATAGGGTCGTCCAATAGGGAATCTTTATTGCCCTTCCCTTCTTTCTCTTAGTATTAGGAGGGTCAATTGCTGGCAAGTCACAAAGACCTACTGGCTCCTCTAGCTCCGCGATGAGTGCTGCTAATTTAACCTGATCTTCTTCCATTTTCTTCCTCGCACGGACCTGCTTCCTAGTAAACTCATCTAGTTTTGACCAAATAAATTCGTATTTCCGCTGTTGGCTCTGCTTGCATAATTTTTTGAACAAGTTCATCAACCGCTTGTTCTTGAACTGTGAGAAAAAATTAGCCCCAATATGGCGCATGCACCACCAGCTCTGCAAGTCCCTCCAAGGTGTTGGTTCGTCATCTGCTGGATTACGAAGTGTCTTCACGGCCTTCAATATACTAGCATGTCTGTCATGAATGACACACACGTTTGGTCGGTCCTTCACGATGGCAATTTTCACTTGGCGGAAGAACCATACCCAACTGAGAAAGTTCTCACCCTCCACAAATGCCATGGCAAGTGGGATGATTTGATTGTTCCCGTCCACACCAATAGCAGTCAGGATTTGCCCTCTATACTGACCGGTCAGGAATGTACCATCCACAAACATAACAGGAGGACAATGTCGGAAAGCTTCGATGCACATAGCAAAAGAGAAGAACACTCGTTTCAACACCTTGAAATCTGGTATACTCAGCAACCTCATGTGTTGTACGTTCACATAAGTGCCGGGATTCCTCTCCTTTAGTATGCCCAGGAGACGGACAACATTATCATATGAGTCGAAGAACGTCCCAAACCTTTCCTCCATAGCCTTCTGCTTAGCCCTCCAAGCCTTCCCATAAGGAATGACATAATTTCATCTGACCTTCACTGTTGTCTGGATGTGTTTTGCTTCCATATCTTTCTTCTCTACTATCTCAGTATACATGAGTTGCGCAATGAGACTTGAAGTCAGGTTCGGATGCTTGACCAGCAGGTTCGTCCTCACACAATTATGTGGGACGACAATGGTGACAACCCAGTGGATGTCATATTTCGGCACGTGCCCGTGCACCTTCCCAGGACAACCTGTTACAACACATTTCACAATATAGTTTGTTGGACTTGATATGTGTGTCCGGAAAACCCTCTGCGTAGACATAGCCCACTTTATCACCGCATACTTCAATTTTTTCTTTGTATCAAACATAGCACCTATCTGTACTTGGTTCAGATTATACTGCCATGAAGTCTCATGGCCATCGTTGACCGTAAGGCCGGTGGATATGTCCTGCTCCCATGCAGAAGGAATCGGTACCTCCACTTCATCCTCAGAATTTTCAGAATCCAGTTCCTCCACCAATCCATCCTCGTCCTCTTCCTCCATCACCCTCTGCATTTCATCCCCTTCCTCATCCCCATCAGCAATACCAGAACCAGCTAATATTATCGACTGGCTACTCTGCCCAGTATCAGGACCACAAACATTGTGTGGCACGTAGTCTGACTCTTTCTCGGGTTGGCTAGCATCCACATCGTGTGGCTGTGACCCGGATAAAACAATCTCGTTAGCCACTTCACTGCCTTGGCCGGGTTCATACCCCCTGTGGAGTTGTATGGTATTCTCCTCCTTCGGCACAGGTTGCACAAGTGCATATGGGTGGATTCTTCGGTCTTGGCACCGTCTTAACAAGGACAACCAATGCTGGCTCCTATCTACCGGCATCAGCTCCCACTTGACATTTTTACAAGATTTGGTCCACAATGCATGAATACTGACGGAACATACTTCAGGATCTAGCCCGAAACTAGTTGTCAACCAGTACTTCAATTGTCTAATGTCCAGTCTGTCCGGGTCTGCTAGTGTCATGACGCCATTTTTAAACTCGCTAAGATCAACTCCCAACTCATTATATCGAACATTACCAGCGCCGTAGTAAACATTCAGATTTACTGATTCGGACATTTTCACCTGTCAGACATTGCCATCTTCTCATTAATCACAACAAACACTAATATTATCCGCTGCACTAACTAAAATCCGCTAAAATGCCACCACATACAAATTAACACTAACACAATTTTTATTATCCGCTAAACTAACACAATCATTATTATTCTGCTACACTAACACAATTATTACTCCGCCACCACATACAAATTAACACTACAATTCGCAATATAATTTATCTACGCTAACTAAACTATGCAACTCAAAGAAAATTTGTCAGGATATGATTACACCTTAGCGGAGGTGCTTGCACCACCAAACAACGACGGCACCACCGCCGCCCCCTCGACGACCGGAGGTTCAACTCCAGTCACCCCCAAGCCGCACCTCCTCCTCCACAGCTACTGCTCCCCCACAACTCCTACTCCTCCTCATCAACACCTCCTGCCCAACCGCATCTCCTCCTCCCCACCATGGCTCCTCCTCCCCACCATGGCTACTCCTCCCCAAACGCACAGAAAACTATCCCATAGCAAAAAAAACACCATAGGCCGTTTGAGATTGCTACAATCTACCGATTCAGTGGCTTAGATGTGGAAATGGGTGGCAAACAGAGGAGATCAGCTAGGGGTGGTGAGGTACAGAGAAGAAACGAGAGAGAGAAAGAAGAAACAGAGGCACACAGGCGAGAGGAAGGAGACGCCGCGCGGTGCCTTATCCGGCACTTTTCGGCCGATGCGTGGCCGAAAAGTACTTCGGCCGTTGCCTGGCCGAAAAGGTCCACTTCGGTCGGCCCCTGGCCGAAGCTACTATTTTCGGCCATACGCGGCCCAGCTAGCGTGTCTTCGGTCAACCGCGGGCCGAAAAGCCCATTTCGGCCGAGCTGCAACCGAAAAGTGCTACTTCGGCCAACACCTGGCCGACGGGCTACTAGTTTTGGTTTTTTTTCATTACATGCTATAGTTCTCGAAAATGCTATATTATATATCATAGTTTTGAAAAAAGATCCTAAAATGTCGTGTGTTGTGTGCCTCGCGTGTGTGTTAGCCGGCGGCTTGTACGTAAATACATGTGTACTTGCAGATCATGTATACGTGCATGTACTAGGATCATACATTCTTCTAGAACTAGAATTCATGATTCTCCATGTCAAAAAAAAGAATTCATGATTGTTGTACATGCAGATCGTGTATACGTGCAGCGTTTGCCGTCGTGGTGGCGTCCGGCACCGCGTCTGGCTTTGCCTGGTTGGCTGCAGAAGCAATCGCCGCCGAGTCGCCGATTCAATCGAAGCCAAAAGATACGAATTAACTTAGGGATTAGGGAACGAAACGACGGAAGTCACGGAACGTACGTGCGTTGCGGCTAAAGTTTGGTCTATCGATCAGATGGATCCATGTGACAAGAGGCAGCATATGCGCATATGGATGATCTAACCAAATTATTAGAGCATACATCCCTAAAATATGGATGAACTGATTGTCTTTTTACTATATGTAGAATAGTTACACAATACATTAAGGACGCGACTAACCACCAGCCGACTGGTGTTTAGCGACAGATCCGCACGAGCGTACACCTGCGTCCCTTCCTGTGCGTGACCCAATTCGGCAGCTCCACCCACGACCCAGACTTCTCTCGCGAGGCCCACCTCCCCCCTCCTGCGTCCCTCCCCGCGCAACGCATCGAGGCCCAAAGACAAATTAACACAGCCCATTTGGCCCACCTCCCCCCTCCTGCACGTGACTTACCAACCCCAAACATAGTTTCTTACCTCCATCGCAAGAAACAGCCACCTGCCCCGATCAGTTCTCCCCTCTCTCCCCGACGCGCCTCCATCGCCGGCAACCTCGGCGCCAGATCTGATCCACCAAAAAAAAGGAAACCACGAAAAAACACCACCAAAATCACAAGGATTTGAGGGAGGGCCCCGGTTTACCACAAGAACATCACATGGGTTATCATCAATTCGTCCAAATTTCGTCATAATCAGGCAAAAAGAAAGGAGGTAAGTGATTCAACCTCTATACACATGCTGCATTTGCATCTCATACCAATAAAAATCAAAGGCAAACAGCATGGGGAAAAAACAACAAGAATATGTATGAATTTCATCTTTTTAAGCATGCAAAAAAGGTAGTACTTTTACTACATGTGTGTAATTCCTCTGTTGAAATTGAGTTACCACTCAAATTCGGACGGGTTACCAACAAAAAAATTGACTAAATTTCATCTTTTACAGGCAAGTTAGAAAATACATGTATGAATTTTCTCATTAAAACTGACATACCATCTCGATTGAAAATAGATTACCAGAGTGTGTGCATTGAGTAATCAGCATCCTGTAAGGCTTATTCAACATAAAAAAAGATCCTTTTCTTCCTTTATATATTGAACACACCCATGTCAGAACAAGTTATCATGCTAATTCATTACAAATTATCAGGAAAACCCAGAACCAAAGGTGCTAAAAACACTACAAAGATTTACATTGTTGCCACCATTCTTTTTTGATAAAAATGAAGTTCATGAAATGAGGTTGATAGAAACTGTCGCTGTCATACTCCCATATGCTGGTTACTGCCAAAACGATACCTGTTATAAAAAACAAGTAATCATTGCAGTAAAAGGAAAAAAATATAGTTGTTGTGAAAAAATAATCAAGATTGCTTGTAATTGTGGAAAATTAATGGGTGCAATCATATGTGCTAGCAGGTGCTGCAACACAAGAAAATGGCGCATGACAACGGGGGTAATGTGGATGTCACGATGAGTGGTGTGGGGACAAACCAACAGTGTGAATATGCACACACGGCAAGCTTTGGTTCTGCCAAAACAGATGAAGGTAAAACATTTACCATGCTACCACATTTTTGTACACAAACTTGTTACCATCGAACTTGAATTGCAACTACCACCCTAGGTTACCATGAATTTAGGTACAATTACCACACTTACTGCATACAAATTATCATGCAATCTGTATTGCAATTGGAATTACATGCTTTCACTGGTTATCATGAATTTAGGTACAGTTACCACACTTACTGCATACGAATTATCATGCAATCTGTATTGCAATTGGAAATACATGCTTTCACTTTACAGCTACAAAAAACATCTTAATGCATGCAAACTTTACCAAGCAACTGGAGTACAAGTTATCACTAGTATTGGCATGCAGAAAATATATCACAAAATAACAACTTTCAAAAACATTACAGGTGCTACTTCTAGAAGCAACCCGATGGTTCGAGAGACAAGCAAAGAACCGACTACTAGCAGCATAGGGGGGAGAGAAAGCTTCTTTGATCATTTAGTCAGCGAGCCAGCGAGTCCAGAAACAGGAGGAGAGAATGCTGAACAGGGAGACAAAAATACCGAGGCATACTCCACACCGAAACCTCCTAATGAAACGATGAAGTTTGATACTTTTGAGGAAGCTTGTGAACACTGCAGGCAATATGCACAGAGACATGGGTTTGGAATGAGACTGGAATACAGTCAAAGACAATACTGTAAGCAGAGTCCTCTTGGTTCGTGGGAAATACGGCAAGCCAAAAACAAACAAGGAAGAGACAGAGGATGTGTAGGACCCAAAAGGCATCGTGAAGAAGAGGAAAAGAGGGAAGGTTGTGAGGTCTGGATGTCCGGCCCACCTTTACATCACCCACACGGATGCGTGGTGGAGAGTCAAACGCTTCAACGACGACCACAACCACCCTCTAATAAGAAAGCCGTCCTTGACAAAGTTCCTATCATCACATAGGAACATTCCAAAAGATAAGCAGGACTTCTTAAAGATATTGCACGGATTCAACATAGAGACAGCAAGACAGATGCAACTAATGGAATGGTTCTACGGGAATCCTAAAGATGTACCATACACCACAAAGGACATCGCAAACCAGCGAGCTAAATTCCGGATGGAGTACCGCCATGCTGATGTGGCGAGCACAATCTCGTACTTCCAAGATATGAAGGCACAAGATCCAGATTTCTATTGGAGAATAAAGCTTGATGATGAGGACAGAGTGGAGAATTTATTCTGGATAGATGGTGCGTCGCGCAGGGCATATGCTAGATACAATGATGTCATCTCATTTGACACAACATACATGACAAACATGTACAAAATGCCCTGTGCACCCTTCATTGGCATTAATAACCATGGGCGGTCTATCCAATTTGGTTGTGGGTTTGTTCGAAACGAACTATCTGGTAACTTTGTGTGGCTGTTTAATGCATTCTTGCATGCAATGGGTGGAATTACGCCAAAGAACATAATAACAGATCAAGATTTTGCAATGAGGAGTGCTATTGATGAGGTGTTCATTGGGATAGTACACAGGAATTGCCGCTGGCATATAATGAAAAAAGCACAAGAGAAGCTTGGGAAGCTGATGGCTGACAATGAACCACTAAATAATGCATTCAAGGATTGTGTTGACAACAGCCTGACTGGTATTTTACTTCCCACCCCTCACTAGCTTAAAACACAGGAAAATGGGCACATAGAGAAATGGGTTTACATGCATGATATCAACAGTTACCATGTAATAAGGTGACAAGTTACCAGAGGATTATAACAAAATTACCTACATTAATTATTTTCTGTACTACCCCTATCATGTTCATGTTTGTTGGACACATTTCATTCGTTCACCCACACTAGTTACAACAAAACTTTTCAATCACCAGCTAGTGCTGATTGATATGAGTATCTTTTTGTTGCTAGTTAAAAATGTTGCTTGTACTACACACACAGAGTGGTATTCGCTTTGGAAAGAAAAACTTATCATGTCTGCAAAGTAATTACCATGATCCTTCAACTAAATTAACCATGTGTGTGTGACAGAATTATCAACAACAGTGGTGTTCCTAGTTACCAATATGTTTGAACCAATGTTACCATCCTTCAATACTTGATGTTACCATGTTTATGTTATGAATGCAGTTGAGGAGTATGAGCACAAGTGGTGGGTGATGATGGAAGCGTATGGCCAGACTGACAACGAGCATTTCCAATGGCTGTGGGAGAACAGGAAGTGTTGGGTCCCGGTATACTATATGCACGATTTTTTCCCGTTCTTGCAGACCACGGCAAGAAGCGAGGGATTTAACTCTGTGCTCAAGAAGTATGTCAACCCAAACAACTCACTGGTCGAATTCGCACAACAGTACACTGCGATACAGGATAAGGTGATGGCTAGCGTGTTAAAAGAGCAGTTGGAAACAGTGTACAAAGAAACCGAAATGTACTCGATGAACCCGCTGGAGATGCAGGTGCGGGGGCTATACACACATAACTTGTTTTGCAAGTTCCAGGTGGAGATGAAGGTGAAATCAGCATACAGATGCGACGCATTGGATGATGGTACTTTCAAGGTCAGCTCAGTGCGGGGGATAATACCAAAATATGGAGACAGGGACTACCATGTGCAAGCAAACATGGTTGAAGAGACATACTCGTGTAGTTGCTGCAAGTTTGATCGTGACGGGCTACTGTGCGCGCACGTACTACGAGTTATGGACCAAATTGGGGTATACGAGATACCTGAAAAGTACATCCTAAAGAGGTGGACCTAGGATCCAGAGGAGGATCTTATTCAACCTGATTTCGAACAGCCGACAGCTAAGAAGTCGATGCCAGAGGAGGGGAAAAGCATCATGCGATACACGTCAATTCTTAAAGAATTTAAGGCATCGGCCAAAGACGCTTGCCTAACAGATGACGGGACCAGATTGGCAAGAAAACACCTGTATAATTTCAAGGAGGAGCTTGAAATACTAAAGAACAATCAACTTAAAAAAGCAAGAAAGGAAAAGGAAGAAGCAAAAGGATCGTTTCAAGGACAGCCGGATCCCTGCTCGATACCTGTGGGGCGGATGAATGAAGACAGCCCTGTCACACATCACCAAAACGCCCCCGATGCAAGACATCCGGAGAACCCAGCCACACAGCAAACAAGTGCAACTAATGTGAATCGACAGGAGAACACCGCCACACAACAAGAAAGTGCTACTCATGTGTAGCGACATGCTGACCCTGCCACACAGCAAGAAAGTGTGCGGGTGACGATACATGCTAGCAAAAACAATCATGCTTTTGTCATCCAGCCCCCACATCCTGATGCAGCTCCGTCCTCAAACACAAAGTTGATACTAGACCCTCCCAAGACTACAACGAAGGGGCGGCCAAAGTCAAAAAGAAAGCAATGAGGTTTTGAGATTGCAAAACCAAAGACAAAAAGGAAATGTGGTGTGTGCGGGAGTCTGGAACATGACAAACGCACATGCAAATCTCCCCTGGCAAGATAAATGAAGAAGGTGCTATTAAAATGGAAGATGGTGGCTGCATGTTTTTTTCATGGACCATTATGTGCAAGCTACAAGCCCCATAACATTCCAGTTATCATCATTGTATCGTAGATTTTATCATGGCTTTGTAATGAAAACAAGTGTATCTCTATAATTTAAGCAAGCTATCAGTACCCTGTTATGCCAGTTACCAGCAAATGTTTGATGGGATTGACATGGATTTGTAAATCCAAAATTTTTATATCTTAACCAAGCTATCAGTACACTATTATGCCAGTTACCAGCAAATGTATGATGGAATTGACATGGATTTGTAAAAGCCAATATTTTTATATCTACATTTTTTGAAGGCTACCAGCACTGCATTGTATTACTTATGAACAAAAAATTAGTCCTGCTTGCACTTCTAAAAATTGCTTATGAACAAATTATATTCACAGTAGTGAATTAGATCATATAGTCAGTGACTTTGGACTATGTATACTATAGTAAAACAGCATGTCAACACTTTGCTCCATGGCATTGTCATGACAGATTCATATAAAAAAGTTATCATCACAGTTTGGCAGAAGTTATCACACGGTAGTAAAAAAAATATCAACTCATCACCCGCTGCCGAACATATGATAGCGCCACTGTGTGCATTTGTTTTGATAATGATCTAACCACCTCAATGTCATAATTTTGCGGAGAGCTGGAATTTGTTCATGAGTTAAGGCTGGAACATTTTTGCCATCCCACACCTCAAGGAACGTGCAGGAAAAAAATCCACAATCAATGCTGAAACATTTGTGATGAAAAAAACAACACAACATCAGTTTAATTAGAGTTTCGGACCGGGTCAATAAACAGGGATGAGAAACATGTAGTGGGATGTTAAAAAAAGAGTGAATAATCCACAACTAACCCATTATACTGTTTCAACACATCAATGTACACAAGTTCATAGTCCTCGATCTGCTTATGCGAGTCCTTGTAATTTATCAACCAGGCCTTCTTTATTGCATTCATGTATCTTGTCGCATGCTCGAGAAGAGAAGGACTATCTTGTTCACGCAATGAACTAGAACTTCAAACCACTTCGCCCTAAGATTTAGTGACAACACATACCAATGCCCGTCATCTGGACCGCGGCCCAACTTTTGCAAAACAGGGAATAGCAGCTGCAAAAAATTAAAAGGCAGTAAGCATAGAAGTAGTTGGAAAAGAAACAAAATTACCAAGATAACAAATGGTCATGAAATTCACATGGGAGGCAACTAGAAAAAGAAGTTATCAGGATAGAAAGGTCAAAAGTTACCAGTGTGCATGAAACAGGTTATCATGACATGAAGAACAAACAATATCCGCAAATAACAGGAAGTTACATGATATTAACAGGAAGTTGCCAAGACACTAACTGTACAGTTACCAGATCCAGCAAACATAACATACCTGATCCTGGTGACTAAGAATGTAAAACTTGTCCCATCGAAAATACTTCAGTAAACACTTGGATTTGAAGTCTCCTATCAACAGATACACAGAGAGCACCCAAGGGAAGATGCGCCTGTTTGGCGTTTCCTTATACTGGAGAACACGAACATGTAACTCGGCAATGCTGGTTGATAGTTGCCCAACTCCCTTCACACAATTGGCAAGCTCGCCAAGGGTGACCCACCTACCATCAATGTCGATGACCCTAACACTACAAAAAACAAAAACAAAAAAATATTTAAAAAATACATTTCAAAAAATGGCGCACAAATAATGATTTGTGTTAAGAAAGATGAGAAAAAGGATGGAAACATACTCTTTAATCTTAGAGTTAGAATCAGTGGTATGCTTGATAACTTCATTGTAAACATACTCTTCCTCCTCGATCGGTGTGAGGGTGGAAAAAGGCGGGAGTAGGTATTTGGACGGGTGGGTGACCCTAACTTTCTGAATAAAGGATTTAGGAGTTGAACTACGCACTAAATGCTCTGTGCGATGTGGTAACTCTGGTGTGACAAATGTTGGACTTTGAGGGTTGTCTGGTAGAAACAGAAAAAATAGAAAACCATGAATTATCATCAGATGGGAGAAAGAATTATCAAGTGATGGGTCAAAACATATCAACTGCACATGTTTTGATTATCAAGTGGTGGTCCATAATTGAAAAACAAAGAAAGTGGTTTGTGCAAGGGTTGCAATGTTCATGGAGCAGGAAAAAAATCACCTATTTGAACATTAGATTTCCCTTTTAATGCTGGATTGCCATGTTCAAATTCTTCCCACCACATGAGAACCTCATCATCGTCAATCTCAACATCATACACTTGCACACGACCAACTTCCGGTGTTACTTAAATAAAAAAGAGCGATGGGGACATGAACAGTAGTGATAAACAACATAAATTGTTGCAAAAAAAACAGGTATTAAAAATTGAGACAAGATACAAAAAGTTATCAGGAACACAATATAGAAGATACCAGGTAATGTGAATGTGGATTACCAGCACACATGTATGGGCCTTTTAAGGAACAAATTAGATAACACTGGTGCATACCGAGGAACAGCTGTGATATAAACAAATCATCATAACATGTAAAAAAGAAGACCAAAAAGAATTGTATAGCCCAGAATTGGTAAAGAATGCATATGTGGCTGGAGTTATGGTGTCAATGGTTCATAAATTGACAGGATCTGAACATTTGAGTTACCAAGATGTGTCACATAGAGTTATCAGGGTGATTAAAAATTGAGGGAATAATAAAAAAGTTCAGATGAATAACTACGAGTGCAGTACTGTTTTGTAAGCATGACAATGAATTAAGGAAAATAAATAGGCAATGATAGGAGATGTACGTATTACGCGCTTACTAAAAGTCAGTAATGGATAACATCGGCTTTCAAAACTGATAAAGTTACCAGGGTGGGGGGGAGGAGGATGGAGTTATCGTCTATGCTAGCATCATACAAAATATTGTAGCAGACACAACAGAAATATATATTACGGGTACTGAAAGCACATATGTTCATTTACATCACACAAAAGTATAGAAGTAGTATTACATTCATCCATACACACGGAATAATAGAAAGTTCCAAACACATAAATAAAAAAGAGCACACCAAGGCACAAAACAATACGATGAACACTCACATATCTCAATCCATCACTCTCGCGGCATAAAAGCGAAGACACAAGGTCTTCACTTACCAGAGTTGTTGGGTGGCGGAGCCCAGCAACCGGTTGCGCATTGGTAACTTTCATCACTGCCTTGCCCTTCGAGTCAGCATCAACGGGAGCTGCGAGCCCTAGAACGGCGTCAGGGCCAGTAGCTGGTGCTGCAGGTGGTACTTGAGCAGATGGCGCCGCCGCAGGTGCTTCTGGTGCTGCAGGTGGTACTTGAGCCAACGTTGGTGCAGCTTGAGCCTTTGCAGTTGCTTCAGTAGATGGTGGCACTTGTGGACTCGCACCAAAGATGGCATCCAGCCCATGAGAGCAGCTGGGTGGCGTAAAATTACCATCGTAGTCTCCAGCTCCAAGGGTGCTCAACTCCAATGCAGGGTCAGCAACTGCTTCAAAACATCACAAGTAACATACAAATAAGGAAAAAATGCATCAGGAAAACATGTAGATGACAATGTTTTTGTTAGTGCCAGAAACATTATCTTGAGTTATCATGGATTAAACAGACAAGTTATCAATATAAGAAAATTAAGTTACCAACCTGTGACAACAGGATTATCGGCATCATTCTCTTGACCTCCAGCTGTAGCCGTATCAATAGGCATATTGACTCTGGTACTTCCCACAACTTTCTCAGCTACAACGGAAAAAGATTAAACACATCGTCAACAAAAAACATCATAAAAATACAAGAAACAAAAAACAGATGTGATGGCAAACAGAACTACCTTCACTTCCATCATGAACTATATTCGGGACGACTTCATTTTCACGTTCAACAGCCACAGCCACGCTGGCGATGTCTTCAACAGCAGCAGTAACAGTTGCCGCGGCAGCTAGCTGAAAAACAGCGTCATTAGAAACACCAGCCGATGTTGCCGCAACAGCATCAGATGCGCCCTCGCTAGATGCTGCTGCTTTTTCAGACGGAGATGTCGTCGTGGGAGATTCATCAATATGGATAACTTCTGTTGTCTCCGATGACATTGTCTGCGACAATGTTGCCCTTAATCGTGGAGAGGATCTGGTCTTGGCGAATTTCACCTTTTTCACAGCAGTTTTATCTTTTGAACGACTGAAAAAAATCGGTACACAAGGGTAGTAGTGAGATTACACATGTCGCTAAACCTAAGTTACCACATGCTTCAATCAAAAAAGGATGTCACATATATTCAGGTATAAGTAGCATACAGGGAAAAAATACAGAGTTATCAAGGACTAGAAATATAAAGTTATCAAATGATATGAACAAAAAAACCAACAATTATTTTTGAATAACTGCAAACTAGAAAGGTATGTGAACACCTTTTTCCTGGTACACTTGGAGAACCCTTAGCAGCGGCAACTTGTTTCATAGGTGCACTGAATGAAAAAAATAACCAAATGTTACAAGCACATACAACTATCAAGATTGGTAACTCTGAATTACCAGGGGGGCAAAGTTGAGTTATCAATGTTCATCAAAATGAGTTATCAGACAACAAAGAACAAAAAAACTGCTGAACATAAACGAAAGTAACAATTTGAATACCTTTCCACTGGTGCAATCCCTGAATCCTTAGCAGCAACAGATTGTTTGCCGGGGGCCCTGCACATGAAAAATGAGCAACTTGATCACCAGCATGAAATTACCCAAACTACCTTACTCAAATAAATGTATTTACCATGTTGTTTCAGACACATAATTAATAAAAAGGACATTGGAAATAATAATTCACCTGCGTGGGGCCTCCTTACGCACGGTGGACAGTGGGACGGAGACACCGGTTCCCTTTTCAGCAACATGTATACGAAGCTCCTGGACCACAACTTTCTTCACAGCTAAATGAATCTCATATGCTGATAGTGCAATTGGTGAAGACGGCCTTTGCGATGGGCTGGCAGGCACAACTGGTGAAGTTGGACGGGGGGTGATGGCACAGTTGGTGAAGCTGAACGGGGGGGTGATGGCACAGTTGGTGAAGCTGAACGGGGGGGTGATGGTAGCCTAAGTTTCTTGCGCCTCTGGTAAGCCAAATTTTTCAAAAGCTGAGCACCGCACCGCTTGACAGAAGAGTCAGTGGCCGCCTCAGCTTGCGTGTCTGTCAGACCTTGCTGGCTAAGCCCTACATCACCTGATTCGATGGATGCTGCATGAGATGTTCCGGTGAGTAAGATCTGAGACTCAATTAGGTTATCATCAACAGGGCAGACAGGGGTGTCTTCAACATCTGGTCTTGTGCCATCATGGGATTTGACAGTTGCACCATCAAGATGTGTGGTGTCATCATCAGCTGGACCGCTGCCCATGTCCACATCCACGGTACCACTGCCTAAAGCAACAAAAGGATCTTTACGGCAACGACGAACAACTCGATACTCATCATCATCATCGGAGTCAGCGTCAGAATCAGAATCATTGCCTCCGTGATACTCGTCATCGCTGTCAGAATCTTCAGCCACATTCTTTCCAGCACTTTCTGGTTGCCTGCCTTGCGATGACCGCGTAGTCCTTGACGTCGTACGGGCGGCAGAGGAGATAACGTTCAATCCAGCGTCTAGCTGATGGGATGCATGTGAATGGCCCTCATCATCTAAAGCGGTGAATGATTCCACAAGATTGCCTATGATGCCAGCCATGGCGGACGTGAATCGAGCGACTATCTAAGTTGATTTGGCAAATTTCTGTTCAACATAAAAAATGCAAAAAAATGGAAAATAACTAGTAAGTTATCACCAAAATGCAACAAAAGTTATCATAAATTAAAAAAAAGCACACACAAAAAGAATAGTCAGTAAACAAACGTGTGGTGTCATTGCAGTAGACAAATAAATGTATTCATGATTTAGCAAACATTCAGTCACCATGAAAATGAAGATCAATATATGAGAAAGCTAAAACAGCACAGTTACATATCAGAAAAAAAAAACTTAAGTTATCTAAGAATCATCATAATAAATGCAACCAAAGTTATCACGATATCAAGTTATCACAGGAATGCTACAAAGTTATCAAGGCATTGCACTAAGAATTATCACATGGTTGCATCATAATTATTATCTTCTATAGAGGATATGCCACATTGGAAATCATCCAAATTAGCAAAAAAATAATTTATCAGCCAATGAAAAAACATAAAATAGCAAAAAAAAATCAAGAAACTAGGTTACATGCTCACCTCTTCACTGCAGCTTGGGGCAGTATGAACACGCATAAACTTGTCAAGACCTTCCAGACCACCAAATAGACAGAAATTCATGCCAAACTCAGGCTTCAACTGGAAAAAAATGTAGTGACATGACAGATAAGTAACAACAAAAAACAATGAAAATAAAATGCAGTTGCAAAAGCAGACTGTGAACTGAAAAACATAGATATATATTACCGGTAGTTTCCCGAAAGAAACTTTGTTAGCCTGAACATCCTTGTTGAGGACAAGAGTTATCAGCTTCTTTGTCCATACATTGATGGGAAAAGGACCATCAGGCAGTTCGATGCCAGGTCCAGAAAGATCAATCACATGAATGTACAATAGCTGATAAGAAAAACACAAGCGCCATGGTAAACACTTACAAAAAATCAGACACAAAATGACAAAGAAAATGACAAATGACAAAAGAGAAGGTAAGATGAAAGCATCGTCACTTACATTGTAGAAGAGAAGGCAACCCCTGGTAGGCTTGCGTTTCAACAGCGCCTTGTGCAGTTCATCAGCAATAAATTTGGACCAATTGAGATTTTTAACACCATTGATGTCACGCTGCAAGTTTAAAAAACAGAAAGAAACTGAAGTTCACCGAATGCACCACAAAAAAATATGAAAGTTACCACACTGACATATAGTAAGTTATCAGGCACACAAGAAAGAAAATGACATATTTACAAAAAAACTTACCAGCACAGCATACCAACGGGGGCTAACTTTGTTGGAGGTGGTCGGGGAAATGACTGTATTCCCCGCAAGCAGAAGCCACATACGCTTGAAAGTGTCATCAGAATTTTCAGAACCCTTTATGAGATCAACAAGATCCGTCATTTTAGGGGCATATCCGAGCTCACCAAACAACTCAAGCCCTAACTCAATATCAGCTTCAGATGGGAGGTTGTAAGGGACATCATTCCCTCCACGCGGCACGCCCATAACACGATGCACGTATTCCTCATTGATCGGAAGCCTGCCTCGGCCTGGTACGACCACCTCACGCGAATTGGGGTCGTAGAGATCAGCAAGCCACACACTGAGATTGTTGAATAGATGGTCACATTGGATATTCCGGAGGCTAGTTAAATCCATATCATCAATGGCACCCTTCTTGTCATCATTCATGTCCTTGCATGCTAGAAGAAGCGAACTGGGTGAGGCTCTATTCCGCGGAGGAGGGCGTCTCGCCTTTTTCGAAGGAACATCATCGATTCTATCACCATCTCCTTTACGCTTCCTCGGCATTGTCTCCCTGACACATAGGAAAAAAAAGCAAAGCGAATGATGATGGGGAACGTAGCAGAAATTCAAAATTTTCCTACGTGTCACCAAGATCTATCTATGGAGAGACCAGCAACGAGGGGAAGGAGAGTGCATCTACATACCCTTGTAGATCGCTAAGCGGAAGTGTTCAAGTGAACGGGGTTGACGGAGTCGTACTCGTCGTGATTCAAATCACCGATGACCAAGTGCCGAACGCACGGCACCTCCGCGTTCAACACACGTGCAGCCCGGTGACGTCTCCCACGCCTTGATCCAGTAAGGAGAGAGGGGGAGGTTGAGGAAGACTCCATCCAGCAGCAGCACAACGGCGTGGTGGTGATGGAGGAGCGTGGCAATCCTGCAGGGCTTCGCCAAGCACCACAGAAGAGGAGGGAGAGAGAGATGCAGGGCTGCACCAACGAGAGATCGAATCACGTGTGTTATGGGCAGCCCCTAGGCCTCATATATATAGGGGAAGGGGAGGAGGGTGCACCCCCTCTAGGGTTCCCACCCCTAGGGGGGGCGGCAGCCCTAGATGGCAAAGGGGTGGCGGCCAAGAGGGGAGAGGGGAGGGAGGCGCAGCTAGATGGGCCCTAAGGCCCATCCCCTTTAGGGTTTGCCCCCTTCCCACCTCTTAGGCGCCATGGGCCCTTGTGGGAGGCACACCAGCCCACTAAAGGGCTGGTCCCTCACCACTCTTGGCCCATGTAAGCCTCCGGGGTTGGTGGCCCCACTTGGTGGACCCCCGGGACCCTCCCGGTGGTCCCGGTACGTTACCGATAAACCCCGAAACTCTTCCGGTGACCAAAATAGGACTTCCCATATATAAATCTTTACCTCCGGACCATTCCGGAACTCCTCGTGACGTCCGAGATCTCATCCGGGACTCCGAACAACATTCGGTAACCACATACAAACTTCCTTTATAACCCTAGCGTCATCGAACCTTAAGTGTGTAGACCCTACGGGTTCGGGAGACATGCAGACATGACCGAGACGTTCTCCGGTCAATAACCAATAGCGGGATCTGGATACCCATGTTGGCTCCCACATGTTCCACGATGATCTCATCGGATGAACCACGATGTCAAGGACTTAATCAATCCCGTATACAATTCCCTTTGTCTATCGGTACGATACTTGCCCGAGATTCGATCGTCGGTATCCCGATACCTTGTTCAATCTCGTTACCGGCAAGTCTCTTTACTCGTTCCGTAACACATCATCCCGTGATCAACTCCTTGAACACATTGTGCACATTATGATGATGTCCTACCGAGTGGGCCCAGAGATACCTCTCCGTCACACGGAGTGACAAATCCCAGTCTCGATTCGTGCCAACCCAACAGACACTTTCGGAGATACCTGTAATGTACCTTTATAGCCACCCAGTTACGTTGTGACGTTTGGTACACCCAAAGCATTCCTACGGTGTCCGGGAGTTGCACAATCTCATGGTCTAAGGAAATTATACTTGACATTAGAAAAGCTTTAGCATACGAACTACATGATCTTGTGCTAGGCTTAGGATTGGGTCTTGTCCATCACATCATTCTCCTAATGATGTGATCCCGTTATCAACGACATCCAATGTCCATGGTCAGGAAACCGTAACCATCTATTGATCAACGAGCTAGTCAACTAGAGGCTTACTAGGGACATGGTGTTGTCTATGTATCCACACATGTATCTGAGTTTCCTATCAATACAATTATAGCATGGATAATAAACGATTATCATGAACAAGGAAATATAATAATAATCAATTTATTATTGCCTCTAGGGCATATTTCCAACAGTCTCCCACTTGCACTAGAGTCAATAATCTAGTTCACATCGCCATGTGATTAACACTCACCGGTCACATCGCCATGTGACTAACACCCAAAGAGTTCTGGGTTTGATCATGTTGCTTGTGAGAGAGGTTTTAGTCAACGGGTCTGAACCTTTCAGATCCGGGTGTGCTTCACAAATCTCTATGTCATCTCCTAGATGCAGCTACCACGTTCTATTTGGAGCTATTCCAAATAACTGTTCTACTATACGAATCCCGTTTACTACTCAGAATAATCTGGATTAGTGTCAAAGTTTGCATCGGCGTAACCCTTTACGACAAACTCTTTTACCACCTCCATAATCGAGAAAATTCCTTAGTCCACTAGTTACTAAGGATAACTTTGACCACTGTCATGTGATCCGTTCTTGGATCACTCTTGTACCCCTTGACTGACTCACGGCAAGGCACACTTCAGGTGCGGCACACAGCATAGCATACTGTAGAGCCTATGTCTTAAGCATAGGGGACGACCTTCGTCCTTTCTCTCTATTCTGCCGTGGTCGAGCTTTAAGTCTTAACTTCATACCTTACAACTCAGGCAAGAACTCCTCCTTTGACTGATCCATCTTGAACAACTTCAAGATCATGTCAAGGTATGTGCTCATTTGAAAGTATCATTAAGCGTTTTGATCTATCCTTATAGATCTTGATGCTCAATGTTCAAGTAGCTTAATCCAGGCTTTCCATTGAAAAACACTTTCCAAATAACCCTATATGCTTTCCAGAAATTCTACGTCATTTCTGATCAACAATATGTCAACAACATATATTTATCAGAAATTCTATAGTGCTCCCACTCACTTCTTTGGAAATACAAGTTTCTCATAAACTTTGTATACACCCAAAATCTTTTGATCATCTCATCAAAGTGTACATTCCAACTCCGAGATGCTCACTCCAGTCCTCAAAAGGATTGCTGGAGCTTTGCATCCTTATTAGCATCTTTTCAGGATTGACAAAACCTTTCGGTTGTATCATATACAACCTTTCCTCAAGAAAATCGTCGAGGAAACAATGTTTTGACATCCTATCTGCAAGATTTCATAAATAATGCAGTAATCGCTAATATAATTCCAACAGACTCTTAGCATCGCTACGAGTGAGAAAGTCTCATCATAGTCAACTCCTTGAACTTGTCGAGAAAAAAAAACTTAACGACAAGTCGAGCTTTCTTAATGATGATACTTACCATCATTGTCCGTCTTCCTTTTAAAATCCATCTATACTCAATAGCCTTACGACCATCGAGCCGTTCTGCCAAAGTCTACACTTTGTTTTCATACATGGATCCTCTCTCGGATTTTATGGCCTCGAGCCATTTATCGGAATCCGGGCCCACCATCGCTTCTCCATAGCTCGTAGGTTCATTGTTGTCTAGCAACATGACTTCCAAGACAGGATTACGTACCACTCTGAAATAGTACGCATCCTTGTCATCCTACGAGGTTTGGGAGTGACTTGATCCGAAGTCTCATGAACAATATCATAAGCTTCCACTTCAATTGGTGTAGGTGCCACAGGAACAACTCTTTGTGCCCTGCTATACACTAGTTGAAGTGACGGTTCAGTGACCTCATCAAGTCTCCACCATTCTCCCACTCAATTCCTTCGAGAGAAACTTTTCCTCGAGAAAGGACCCGATTCTAGAAACAATCCCTTATTGCTTTCGGATCTAAGACAGGAAGTATACCCAACTGTTTTGGGTGTCCTATGAAGATGCATTTATCTGCTTTGGGTTCGAGCTTATCAGCCTGAAACTTTTTCACATAAGCGTCGCAGCCCCAAACTTTTAAGAAATGACAGCTTAGGTTTCTCTAAACCATAGTTCATACGGTTTCATCTCGTCGGAATTATGTGGTGCCCTATTTAAAGTAAATGTGGTTGTCTCTAATGCCTAACCCATAAACTATTGTGGTAATTCGATAAGAGACATCATGGTATGCATCATATCCAATAGGGTACAGTTATGATGTTCGGACACACCATCACACTATGGTGTTCCAGGCTGTATTAGTTGTGAGACAATTTCCACAATGTCTTAGTTCTGTGCCAAACTCGTAATTCAGATATTCATCTCTATGATCATAACATAGATCTTCTATCCTCTTGTCACGACGATCTTTCAACTTCACCCTGAATTACTTGAACCTTTGAATAATTCAGACTCGTGATTCATCAAGTAAATATACTCAACATCTACTCAAATCATCTATGAAGTAAGAACATAACGATATCCACTACATGCCTCATCACTCATTGGACTGCACACATCAAATTGTATTACTTCCAACAAGTTGCTTTCTAGTTCCATTTTACTAAAAACGAGGCATTCAGTCATCTTGCCCATGTGGTATGATTTGCATGTCTCAAGTGATTCAAAAATCAAGTGAGTCCAAACGGTCCATTTGCATGGAGTTTCTTCATGCATATACACCAATAGACATGGTTTGCATGTCTCAAACTTTTCAAAAAACGAGTGAGCCCAAAGATCCATCAACATGGAGCTTCTTCATGCGTTTTATACCGATATGACTTACGTGGCAGTGCCACAAGTAGGTGGTACTATCATTACTATCTTATATCTTTTGGCATGAACATGTGTATCACTACGATCGAGATTCAATAAACCATTCATTTTAGGTGCAAGACCATTGAAGGTATTATTCAAATAAACAGAGTAACCATTATTCTCCTTAAATGAATAACCGTATTGCGATAGACATAATCCAATCATGTCTATGCTCAACGCAAACACCAATCTTGATGGTAGAGGGAGCGTACGATATTTGATCAACCTTGGAAATACTTCCAACACATATCGTCATCTCACCTTTAGCTAGTCTCCGTTTATTCCGCAGCTTTTATTTTGAGTTACTAACACTTAGCAACCGAACCGGTATCTAATACCCTGGTGCTACTAGGAGTACTAGTAAAGTACACATTAACATAATGTATATCCAATATACTTCTATCGACAGCCTTCTCGTCTACCAAGTTTCTAGGGTAATTCTGCTCCAGTGGTTGTTCCCCTTATTACAGAAGCACTTAGTCTCGGGTTTGGGTTCAACTTTGGGTTTCTTCACTAGAGCTGCAGCTGATTTGCCGTTTCATGAAGTATCCCTTCTTGCCCTTGCCCTTCTTGAAACTAGTGGTTTCACCAACCATCAACAATTGATGCTCCTTCTTGATTTCTACTTTTGTGGTGTCAAACATCGCGAATATCTCAAGGATCATCATATATGTCCCCGATACATTATAGTTCATCACGAAGCTCTAGCAGCTTGGTGGTAATGACTTCGGAGAAACATCACTATCTCATCTGGAAGATCAACTCCCACTCGATTCAAATGATTGTTGTACTCAGACAATCTGAGCACAAGCTCAACAATTGAGCTTTTCTCCTTAGTTTGTAGGCTAAGAAAATCGTCGGAGGTCTTATACCTCTTGACGTGGGCACGAGCCTGAAATCCCAATTTCAGCCCTCGAAACATCTCATATGTTTCGCGACGTTTCAAAACGTCTTCGGTGCCTCAACTCTAAACCGTTTAACTGAACTATCACGTAGTTATCAAAATGTGTATGTCAGATGTTCGCAACATCCACAGACAACGTTCGAGGTTCAGCACACTGAGCGGTGCATTAAGGACATAAGCCTTCTATGAAGCAATGAGGACAATCCTCAGTTTACGGACCTAGTCCGCATAATTGCTACTATCAACTTTCAACTAAATTTTCTCTAGGAACATATCTAAACAGTAGAACTGAAGCGCGAGCTACGACATAATTTGCGAAGATCTTTTGACTATGTTCAGGATAATTAAGTTCATCTTATGAACTCCCACTCAGATAGACATCCCTCTAGTCATCTAAGTGATTACATGATCCAAGTCAACTAGGTCGTGTCCGATCATCACGTGAGACGGACTAGTCATCATCGGTGAACATCTTCATGTTGATCGTATCTACCATACGACTCATGCTCGACCTTTCGGTCTCTTGTGTTCAAGGCCATGTCTGTACATGCTAGGCTCGTCAAGTCAACCTAAGTGTTTCGCGTGTGTAAATTTGTCTTACACCTGTTGTATGTGAACGTTAGAATCTATCACACCCGATCATCACATGGTGCTTCGAAACAACGAACTGTCGCAACGGTGCATAGTTAGGGGGAACACCTTCTTGAAATTATTATGAGGGATCATCTTATTTACTACCGTCGTCCTAAGTAAACAAGATGCAAAAACATGATAAACATCACATGCAATCAAATAACAGTGACATGATATGGCCAATATCATATAGCTCCTTTGATCTCCATCTTGGGGCTCCATGATCATCTTGTCACCGGCATGACACCATGATCTCCATCATCATGATCTCCATCATCGTGTCTCCATGAAGTTGCTCGCCAACTATTACTTCTACTACTATGGCTACCAGTTAGCAATAAAGTAAAGTAATTACATGGCGTTGTTCAATGACACGCAGGTCATACAATTAATAAAGACAACTCCTATGGCTCCTGCCGGTTGTCATATTCATCGACATGCAAGTCGTGATTCCTATTACAAGAACATGATCAATCTCATACATCACATATATCATTCATCACATCCTTTGGCCATATCACATCACATAGCATACCATGCAAAAACAAGTTAGACGTCCTATAATTGTTGTTTGCATGTTTTACGTGGCTGCTATGGGTTTCTAGCAAGAACGTTTCTTACCTACGCAAAGACCACAACGTGATATGCTAATTGCTATTTACCCTTCATAAGGACCCTGTTCATCGAATCCGATCCGACTAAAGTAGGAGAGACAGACACCCGCTAGCCACCTTACGCAACTAGTGCATGTCAGTCGGTGGAACCTGTCTCACGTAAGAGTACGTGTAAGGTCGGTCCGGGCCGCTTCATCCCACGATGCCGCCGAATCAAGATAAGACTAGTAACGGCAAGTAAATTGACAAAATCAACGCCCACAACTACTTTGTGTTCTACTCGTGCATAGAATCTACGCAATAGACCTAGCTCATGATGCCACTGATGGGGAACGTAGCAGAAATTCAAAATTTTCCTACGTGTCACCAAGATCTATCTATGGAGAGACCAGCAACGAGGGGAAGGAGAGTGCATCTACATACCCTTGTAGATCGCTAAGCGGAAGCGTTCAAGTGAACGGGGTTGATGGAGTCGTACTCGTCGTGATTCAAATCACCGATGACCAAGTGCCGAACGCACGGCACCTCCGCGTTCAACACACGTGCAGCCCGGTGACGTCTCCCACGCCTTGATCCAGCAAGGAGAGAGGGGGAGGTTGAGGAAGACTCCATCCAGCAGCAGCACAATGGCGTGGTGGTGATGGAGGAGCGTGGCAATCCTGCAGGGCTTCGCCAAGCACCACAGAAGAGGAGGGAGAGAGAGATGCATGGCTGCACCAACGAGAGATCGAATCACGTGTGTTATGGGCAGCCCCTAGGCCTCATATATATAGGGGAAGGGGAGGAGGGTGCGCCCCCTCTAGGGTTCCCACCCCTAGGGGGGGCGGCAGCCCTAGATGGCAAAGGGGTGGCGGCCAAGAGGGGAGAGGGGAGGGAGGCCGCCACTAGATGGGCCCTAAGGCCCATCCCCTTTAGGGTTTGCCCCCTTCCCACCTCTTAGGCGCCATGGGCCCTTGTGGGAGGCGCACCAGCCCACTAAGGGGCTGGTCCCTCACCACTCTTAGCCCACGTAAGCCTCCGGGGTTGGTGGCCCCACTTGGTGGACCCCCGGGACCCTCCCGGTGGTCCCGGTACGTTACCGATAAACCCCGAAACTCTTCCGGTGACCAAAACAGGACTTCCCATATATAAATCTTTACCTCCGGACCATTCCGGAACTCCTCGTGACGTCCGGGATCTCATCCGGGACTCCGAACAACATTCGGTAACCACATACAAACTTCCTATACAACCCTAGCGTCATCGGACCTTAAGTGTGTAGACCCTACGGGTTCGGGAGACATGCAGACATGACCGAGACGTTCTCCGGTCAATAACCAACAGCGGGATCTGGATACCCATGTTGGCTCCCACATGTTCCACGATGATCTCATCGGATGAACCACGATGTCAAGGACTTAATCAATCCCGTATACAATTCCCTTTGTCTATCGGTACGATACTTGCCCGAGATTCGATCGTCGGTATCCCGATACCTTGTTCAATCTCGTTACCGGCAAGTCTCTTTACTCGTTCCGTAACACATCATCCCGTGATCAACTCCTTGATCACATTGTGCACATTATGATGATGTCCTACCGAGTGGGCCCAGAGATACCTCTCCGCACACGGAGTGACAAATCCCAGTCTCGATTCGTGCCAACCCAACAGACACTTTCGGAGATACCTGTAATGTACCTTTATAGCCACCCAGTTACGTTGTGACGTTTGGTACACCCAAAGCATTCCTACGGTGTCCGGGAGTTGCACAATCTCATGGTCTAAGGAAATTATACTTGACATTAGAAAAGCTTTAGCATACGAACTACATGATCTTGTGCTAGGCTTAGGATTGGGTCTTGTCCATCACATCATTCTCCTAATGATGTGATCCCGTTATCAACGACATCCAATGTCCATGGTCAGGAAACCGTAACCATCTATTGATCAACGAGCTAGTCAACTAGAGGCTTACTAGGGACATGGTGTTGTCTATGTATCCACACATGTATCTGAGTTTCCTATCAATACAATTATAGCATGGATAATAAACGATTATCATGAACAAGGAAATATAATAATAATCAATTTATTATTGCCTCTAGGGCATATTTCCAACAAATGAAACCATTAGATGACTTTGAAAAACTGATATCACAATAAACTGTAACATTTATAAAACCGGTGTTTGACAAAGCAATAATACAGCTGATAAAAGGAAACAAGCAAACTGCAATTGGTCCATCGCACATGCTAAAAAAGTAAAACATATAGCACAGGTATATAAAAAGCATGTGTGACTGATAATTGAGGCACAATGCAATTGGTAAGTTACAACCAAATTACCAGTGATAAGAAATAGCATTCACACATGCTCATTAATAAACCAACCAAAACAAATGAACGAGAAATCAGCGTTGTGCTGCATATAGTTAGTCTAGAAAAACTTCTGGTAACTACGGTAAGATGACAGTGGTAATTGTATAACCATCACCATGATAATTCAACCATAACAAGACAACACTGATAAATAACAGAGTTTTAGCATCTGGTAATTTGAGTGCAATATCGTTGGTAAGTTCAATATACGCATCATGATAATTGAACAGAATAAGTCATAACAAGCAAATCAAGCATCGTAAACAAGCTAATTGGAGCACCACAAAAGCCTAATCAATAGACACACCGCATCAAACAAAACCAACATAAAACAACATTATGTGAATAAACTTAGGGTTGCTTTTTAAATACTCAGCCACTGATGCACAAATTGAAATCCTTAAACACCAAACATTATTGGATGTCCTAAACAACCACATCCACAACAGTAACACCATAACAAAATCCCTATTAGAACTGACCACACTTACCACCACGATTACCACAAAATTAAACCAGATGTCCGAACCATATTCAACTAAACTTAGAAAGCGACATAACCTAACCTAATAGCAACAACAACGGCCAGAATCAAAGAGTCCGAGCGCCTAAAATCAACGGCGAATCATGGAGGCGGAGCGACAAGAAATACAGAGCGGGGCGGGTGGACGGGTGGAGGAATGGGGGATGCGCTACTCAACGTCGACTCAGAAACTAGAAGCCGGCCTTAATCTAACCTAATGGGAACAAGAAACTACCAGATTCGAAGGCTCCAACCTAAATAAATGGCGGACCGGAGGCGGAGCAAAGAGAGGAAGGAAATAGGGGTGGGGAATGCGTTCCTCACCGCGGATTCAGACGCCGTCCGCCGCGAACCGGACCGCGCCACCACCAGCAACCGTCGCGCACGAGGGGGAGGGGAGCGAGAGGAGATTCGAATGGAAACGCACGAAGCAGAGGAGGAAGAAGTAGTGCGGGCGAACAGGGAGAGGGGACGAGTGGGGATCGTGGCATTGGGCGATATGGGCGGTTTCGAGTGGACCCACTAGTCAGCGTCAGACATCGATCGTAACGGCCAGGGACGGATCTAAGGGGGGACGAGGGGGGCGAGACCCCCCCTAACGATCGTCTCGTCCCTCGATAGCGACCAACTAATCGCTAATTTTTTCCCTTGCCCGCTTGTTTCGTGCTTGCTTCGCCCCCCCTATTATTTTTTCACGCCTTTTCTCATTAAAGCGAACGGATCGGCCCATGTACAGCCCATTGCAGGCTAAAAGCAATAAAATCATAAAGGAGAATTGCCTGGCAGGCCATCTTGGAAGGCAAATAGGCCTGTTAACACGCAGCCACGACCTGATTACGAACGCACATATCGCTACTCTCTCCAAGCCGCCGCTGCGATCGAGACTAACGCCCGCTGGCTGCTGTGATCGGATCTCTCCGTTGGGCCGCCATCGAGAAGCGGAGAAGGGAAGGCGGCTCCAGGTAGGCGGGTGTCGATCCACGCACATGTTACCGGTTCCGAGCAAACCGGAAGCACGGATGAACATCAACAACACAAAGGAAAAAGTAGTTGATTTTCACATCAGATTAGTTTGTTTCTTTTAAAATCATAGAAGTATGATCATATGGATTTAGAATCAATTATAAATCTTTTACTTGTGCAATCCATTGCATCGCAATCAAGAGCAGCAGAGAAGGGTAGGAAACAACCGCCGGCGAGCGCCTGATACACGGGGATATTGCCGATGAACAGCAACGAAACAAGGAAAAAGGTAGTTTATTTTGAGACCTAGATTAGTCCTGATTTATCATTTCCAAACTAATCATTGTTCTCTTTGTACCACTCTTCTTTGATAGCTTCAACAAAATCGCATGCTTTTGCTGATTTTGATTTTGGGATTGAGTTGAATCAGTGAGGCTCATCTCGCCAATTCCAACAAATAATGAGATTAGGTAATGTATTATTCACCTACATTGCATTACTACAAATTATTAGTTCATAAGATTATCTTGTGTTTCTAGTGTTGTGATTTTTTTTGTCAGTTGTCAATTTTCTTTCAAGTTTTGTTCATGAGAATGTCATGAATAGATTAGAAAAAGATAAGTTTGCACCATGGCATCTCCATTAGACTAGAACCTAAGAATTTTTTTTTACAATATAGCCTTCGCGTATGAGACTTAGTGTGAAACCTCGCCCCCCCTATGTCGAAATCCTGGCTCCGTCCCTGGTAACGGCTATCGCCACCCGTGCTGCGCGCACCAGGGACAACGCGGGCCATTGGATGCGGATCGAACGGGCAACGAGTCGTGCGGATTTGTAGCAATCCAACAGTCGACTGGTGGATAGATTTGTCGATACATTAGAAGCAAAACGGTCTTTTCGCCTTACACATAACACCGTTAGTGTCTAAAATAGACAGAAGTGTCATATAAGAAACAAAAAATATTTTAGGTGTCAAATAGAGAAGAAAATTTTATTTTGGGCTAAATAGGGAATCAAATTTTAAAAAAGGGCCAAATAAGTAATTCTCTCTTTTACTATCGGTGTGCATGTGCGCTGGATCCACCGTTTTCATTGGACTGCATGTGTGCATGCGGGGCTGAACCGATTGGCTAATTTGATTTGACTACATGTAGGCGGTTGCCGCTTCGATTCGTGTGTTCTGGTCGTTTCTCGTCTGCGCCGTTGGCTTCCTGCATAGCTTATCTCTACTACTATGGTACACATTTGTTTGAATATTTGAATTAACCTCCATCTCACCTGTCTTCCCCGCCGCTTGCAGAATAAATTTATTTGTAGCCGTTGATTCTGTTGGATCGAACGGCTCAAGTCACGTGGATTCGCCAGTCACAGTGCTCCCGCCAACCTAAAATCCAGTCGCTCTTCTAGAAAACTCCACCTACCACGCCCACGGCCGCCTTCGGCAAATAGATTGCCAGCCAACCTCCCTTTGACTGGATGGATGAATGCGAGGAGAAACCGATTGATGAGCCCCATCGCGGTGGAGCCGTGGAGGAATGGAGCGTGGTACATGCCGGCGTCTGCTGCACGGGGCCGTGGCTGCCGGATGCGAGCGCCGTTGTGCCTGCCGACTGCCGAGGAAGACTAGACGAGGCGAGCACAAGTGTCGAATGGCGAGGTCGTGTGCTACACCGGCTCCACGGCGGTCCTCACGTAGGCGTTCCTGGGTTGAGGGCAGGGACGGGATCTGACGAAGGGGAGCGGCGGCGCTCTGCTCGACACTCAGGCAGAGGCAGAGCTAGCGAATTGTGGGCTTGTGGCCTGGGCCTGGCGTTATCTTTTTTTTATAACATGAATTAGAGTGTTTAAGAACTGGATGGAGTGGCTACAGCTGGCCCGATGGCAAGCTTCCCGGCCCATATGGCCGAGCGTCAGGCAAAAAAACGCATTCAGACTCACCTAAAAAAAATCGCATTCAGATCAGGTGGGATGGGCGAGCGAGACCACTGTTTGCCATGATTTTTCACGAGTTCCATTATGCACATACTCCCTCCGTTCGAGAAAAGTTGTCTCCAGCGTAGTGTATTACAAATTTTGCAAAAACATCCTCGCAGCTTCAAATCTGTTACAAAGAGGTCGTCGTGTCCTTCTTCCTCCGCCCATCGTCCGCGCGCGTCGCCAGGGCCCGTCGTCGATCAGGAGCCGCGCCGCCCAATTGCTTGCTCCGGCGCTGTCCAGGACTTGATCCTCCGCCGCCCAGTCTGCCCAATTGCTTGCTCCTCCGCCGCCCAACCGTGCTCCTCTGCCACCCAGGACCTGCGCCGCCGCCACCGCCAGTGCCCGTCGTCGCCCAGGAGCCGCGCCGCCCAATTGCTTGCTCCGGCGCCGTCCAGGACTTGATCCTCCGCCGCCCAGTCTGCCCAATTGCTTGCTCCTCCGCCGCCCAACCGTGCTCCTCTGCCCCCCAGCCCCTGCGCCGCCGCCGCCGCCAGGGCCCGTCGTCGCCCAGGAGCCGCGCCGCCCAATTGCTTGCTCCGGCGCCGTCCAGGACTTGATCCTCCGCCGCCCAGTCTGCCCAATTGCTTGCTCCTCCGCCGCCCAACCGTGCTCCTCTGCCACCCAGGACCTGCGCCGCCGCCACCGCCAGTGCCCGTCGTCGCCCAGGAGCCGCGCCGCCCAATTGCTTGCTCGGGCGCCGTCCAGGACTTGATCCTCCGCCGCCCAGGCTGCCCAATTGCTTGCTCCTCCGCCGCCCAACCGTGCTCCTCTGCCACCCAGGACCTGCGCCGCCACCACCGCCAGTGCCCGTCGTCGCCCAGGAGCCGCGCCGCCCAATTGCTTGCTCCGGCGCCGTCCAGGACTTGATCCTCCGCCGCCCAGGCTGCCCAATTGCTTGCTCCTCCGCCGCCCAACCGTGCTCCTCTGCCACCCAGGACCTGCGCCGCCGCCACCGCCAGTGCCCGTCGTCGCCCAGGAGCCGCGCCGCCCAATTGCTTGCTCGGGCGCCGCCCGGGGCTTTCTCCTCCGCAGCCCAGGCCGTGCTCCGCCGCCACCGCCAGGCCTGCGCCGCCGATATCCCCTCAAGCTCGTCCTGGACCTCAAGCTCTCCCGCGGGCCTGGAACTCAAGCACTCGCGCAGGCCTGGACCTCAAGCTCGATCTCCCTCTGCTGCTCCTCTGCAACTTGCTGCTCCTCCCCTGCTCGTGCGGCCGTTCGGAGCTCCCCTGCTCGTGTGTTGCCGACAGGAGCGAGGAGTGGGGAGACGACAGGAACGGGAGAGAGGAGTGGGGAGACGACAGGGAGTGAGGGGCTTGTCGGGAATTCGCTGGGGGTATTTCTGAAAAAAGGCCTCGGGGACAACTATTATCGGACGGAGGGAGTATAAAAGAAGATGTACCATGCATGTAAGTACAATATCAACATATATACCATTTTCTGGTAATTATTTTTGGATGTATAACCCTTTAATAATTCGAGCCCAGCCCCTGGGTGCATTCCATCTACGTACAAGTGATGTATAATGCATGGAGATGATCATTTTTGTTACAAAATATGATCCCATGACGTATTGACTGCAAGTTTGTAAAGTAGGTACTAACTACAATTTCTTCACATATTTTTTGCAATTTAAGAGCGAAATTTTTTAGGACATTGTAACTTGGCACATGCTCTTTCTTATTAACTCGGCACGACGTTGCAAAGCTAAAGCAATTCATGTATGCTCTGTTTGTATTGAATATTTTTTCTTGTCCGTTTGAAAATTGTAAATAATGCACGCCTTCGACTAGTATAGAATAGGCGGTTGCCGCTTTGGCCGCGCCTTCTGGTCATCTCGCGTCCAGGTGGTCGTGCTCGAATTGGTTTTCCCACGAAGCTCCTATAAATATGGCCTTTCCTGCTGCTTCTCCTTCCATCCCGATACGTGCTACTTGCTCATTATTTGCGTTTGAGCGCCCCGGTGGGATCTTGCCGTCCTCCGCTGCTTCTGCTTCCTGCTCCTCCCTTTCCTGTCCCATGGCAAGGACATGCCCTGGGCTGCTCCCTCTCGCCGGGCGGCAACTCGGCCGCGTGGTCGTCGCCCAGTTCCACCTTCTCGCTCGCCACTAAGGTGTCCCAGGCCGCGCTTTGGCTCTTCGTCGCCGTGGTCACCTACGCCAGCAGCATCTCCGTCCGGTCCGCGGGCACCGGCGTATCCATCGACTGTGGGGGCTCGCTCTGCCTGTCGTCCACCGGCGACCTGGAGTTGGTCAACGGCTCCAGCGGCACCACCGTCGCCCTCCAAGAGCCGCCTCGCGGTCAAGAACTCAGTGGCGGCCTGGCGGGCGTCCTGTGGCAGTCCTTCGACGTCTTTGGCCATGTCGCAAAGCTTAGCCTCCTGTTGGAACCTCACATCCGGCCCCTACGTCTTCACTGTCGACACGGCCACCGGCAACCTCACGCTCAGGTGAGCCACCGTTGCCAACTTCAACGAGGGCTACAATTCCACCTTCACCGCCAACAAGACGGTCAGCTCCCCGACGCTCAAGAATCAAGATGCAGACCAACGCATCGTCTCCCTCATCGCCGGCACGCTCTCCGACCCTGTTGTCGTTGCCTACAGCAGCAACTACGGCGAGAGTGGCGACATGCTGCGCTTCGTGCGCCTCGACTCGGACGGCAACTTCGGCGGCAGGGGCTCGGTCGGCGGTGGCGGGCCAGCGCGAGGTGTTCGGCTACTGGGGTAACATGGGCGTGTGTTGCTCATCTCCCTCTCCTACGCCGGCCAGCGTCGCCTTCTCTAGAGTCCACACGCCACGCACCGCCTAGATCAGCGCCGGGAACCCAGCCATCCAGAAACAGTTCGTTTCTTCCAGGGCGATCTTAGCGGCCTCCGACGAGAGGCCAGATCCAAGCGAAGTGGATTGCGCCGGCAAGGCTCTTTCGCTCGCGTCCTCTCCTCTGCGGTGCAGGGGGCTCGCTGTAAGACTGACGTCGCCTCTACTTCTAGCTCCTCCATCGCCTACGACGGCGTTCGGGATTCCTATGTGGCGCTGTATCTGCCCGGGTCAGTTTGGACGTCTGGTGCAAATGGTACTGACAACGAGATAATTGCACGTATCATCCCAGAACTTGCTGGCTCGGTCCAACTCGGTCCTGGAAGTTGAGTATCCATCCAATACGGTCCTGATTTTTGAAAATACTACGGTCCTGGAACTTGGGCAGCCAGTCCTGGTTGTACACTTGGCGTACGTACCACGTATCAGCCCACGTGCCACGTCATCGCCGGTCCCGCCCGTCAGCCCAGCCCCGGGCCCAGCAGGCAGAGCGGAGCCGCCCGTCAGTGCGCGATGCGGTGGTCATTTTGCGTTGCCCCCCCCCCCCCCCCCCCCCCCCCCCCCTCTCCCCCGTCTCTCTGTCTCTCCACTCTCCTTCTCTTCCCCGACTGAAAACAGAGGAGGGAGCAGAGCACTGTGAGACGGCGCGGCGGCGGATGATCGGCGACCCGGCGGCCGTCCGATGATAGTTCCTGAGGCGGAGGAAGCGAATGCGTCGTCGCCGCAACTCATACGCCTGATTTCTGCGGTGATGGAGGGCCCTCGATGGCGGCTCGACGGCGAGCCTGCTCCGACGTACGGCACGATTCGTCGACGAACTAATTAGGCACGGTTTTGGGCCAAATTGCGCTGCTCTGTTTCGATTAGGTCGTCTGCTCCGGCGGCCGTCATTTGTGTTAGAACATTTACTGCAATTGGGCCAAATTGCGCTACTCTGCTAGGGTTTTGTTACTGCAGAGGTCAAAGATTGAACTTTTAGTGATTTTTTTTGCAGTGAAGTGCAGTGCGTGGTTCACTGCTGAGGTTATACATGGTGGATTTTTCTTTGGCAGTGGCAACAACCGGTGCTATTTGGATGGACAGAAGGTTTGCTATGATTACTGTCATCTGGAGAGGGCATATTACATATTTTTTGAAGAGTTAGTAGAGCACTTGGGTTATGAAAAGGCTGGTAGAATTGATATGTACTGGTTGCCCCCTGGTTCTCAGATTAATGAAGGTGTTGCTAGGCTATTGTGCAATGATGCAGACACAGATGCTATGTTTCTAATGATCAATCGAGGGCACCATTTTCAAATGATATACCTTGATCATTTAGGCAGCCATATTTCAGGAGGAGGAGCTGAATGGGACGATCTAGTGGCTAATCCAGTAGCCCAAATTCCTGTTGTTTTCAGTCCAAAGAAGATGCCAAGCAGATATGGAAATGAAAGTAATACATCCTGTAGTGTTGTGGATGAAAGTCGAGATATTTAGAGTCATGACCAGTTATTTGCAAGACTCAGACCAAGAGGACAGAAAATAGAAGAGGAGGAAGAACCAAATGCAGATTCTGATTCTGATAGTGATTATGTTCCTGAAATTATTGATAGTGATTATGACTTGGAGGATGGGGATGAGGATTTGTTCCAGGAGCAGCTACAACCATTGCAAGATAGGAAAGGGAAGAAGGTGGTGGAGGACTGCAACTCTGAAGATGAGGAATTTGATGCTCCAGATTCAGAAGAAGAAGATATGAAATTCAATTTCAAATCATTTACTGCTGCAGACATGCATGAACCCAAGTTCCATGCAGGACAATTGTTCTCTTCAGTGGAGCTTTTGAGGAAAGCAGTTAGAGAGTATAGTTGCAAAGAGAGAGTGAACATCACATTCCCAAAGAATGACAAAATTAGGCTTGGTGCAAAGTGTGAGAAAGGATGCCCCTGGTATCTATATGCATCTTGGGATAATAGGACAAATTCAATAATGGTGAAAACATTTAACGGCGAGCACACTTGTGAGAAGAAGTGGCAAGTCACGGCCTTTACAGCTAGGTACATTGCTGACAAATATGTTGACAAGATTAGGGCATGTGAGAAGATAACATTGAAGGCGTTAGCAGGTTTTGTGCAGGAAGATTGGAATATGACAATTAAAAGGGGCAAGCTAGGGAGAGCTAGGAAAATTGCATATGATATTATATATGGTGATGAGATTGCACAATACAACTTGCTATGGGACTATGCAAATGAGCTGAGGAGGTATAATCCTGGTACTACTTTCTTTGTTGAACTTTCAGATGAGGGGCAATTTCAAAAATTTTACTTCTCACTTGACGCATGCAAAAGGGGGTTCTCATCAGCTTGTAGGCCCATTATTTTCCTGGATGGCTTCCACTTGAAGACACAATATGGGGGTGTGCTTTTAAGTGCTGTAGGAATGGATCCTAATGATTGCATATATCATGTGGCTCATGCAGTAGTGCAAAGTGAAGATACAAAAGCATGGAGATGGTTCTTGACTGCTTTCAAGCAAGATCTTGGCATAAATAACACAGATCTCTGGACCATCATGTCTGACAAGCAGAAAGTAATTCCTTTGCGTTATTTTCTTACTTCAATATGTATTAGAACTTATGTGCATGCTTATAGAGTTTGCAATGTGTGAAATGTCAATGTTTTTGCAGGGTTTAATTAAAGCAGTAAAGGAATTGTTCCCTCTCTCACCACACAGATTTTGTGTGAGGCATCTATGGCAGAATTTCAACAAGAATTTCAAAGGAGAAGCGTTAAAGAATCAGCTATGGAAATGTGCTAGAAGTACTACAGAGGGAAGGTTTAGGGAAAATATGAACTAGATGTTGGTTCTCAGCAGAGAGGCCCATGATTGGCTAGATGAGTTGGATCCTAAAACATGGGTCCGGGCTTATCAAAATGATTTCGCAAAGTGTGATGTGCTGCTCAATAACAATTGTGAAGTCTTCAACAGATACATCCTGGAAGCTAGGGAAATGCCAATCATAAGCATGTGCCAGAGGATCAAGGGCCAGAATATGGGAATGAATTATGGAAAACAACAAGAGGCCTTGAAGTGGCATGGTACTATTTGTCCAAAGATAAGAAAAAAATTGGATAAGAACATTGAATTTGCAAGAACTTGTCATGCTTCACCAGCTGGAAAAGGATTGTTTGTAGTAAATGATAGAGGTATGGACTTCAGTGTGAACACAAGAATGGAGAAGTGTAGCTGCAAAAGATGGGACTTGTCAGGTATCCCATGTTCCCATGGAGTCTCTGCTCTTAGATATGACAAAATACCACCAGAATCAAGGGTGAACTCTTGTTACTCTATTGAAACTTATTGCAAGGCATATGAGCCAATTATTATGCCCTGTAATGATGTGACTGAGTGTGCTAAGATGAATGGCAGAAAAATAATACCACCACCATTTCAGAGAAAGAAAGGAAGAAGGGCAAAGAATAGGAGACAGCAACCAGAAGAGAAGCATAGCAAAAAAGGTGTGAAAATCAATAAGGCAGGTACAGTCATTCACTGTGGATATTGTGGAGCTGTTGGACATAACATAAATGGTTGCTTAGACTGGAAATTAGGCCTTAAACCTAAGAAAAAAACAAAGAGGCATAGGGTTAGAGCAGAGCCAGATGTCTCATCTTCAGACGAAGAAACAGTATGTCAAACTCAGGTCTGCACTATTTCCACAACATGTTACTCACACTGCACTATCTATGCATCAAATATATCATTAATCAATGTTGCACTATTTATTTTAGGAGATTAACCTTCAAACAGCTGGTGTTCTCAGCCATGAACAACCTTTGTATGTGGCACAGATAGTACAAAGTTTATCACAAGAAGTAAGTTTCAAAACAGTTGCACATACTCTGTTTTCACTTGCAAATTCAGATGTAGAGTTAAATGTTTTGTTTAATTCTGCAGCGAGAATCTAGGCAAAGAGAGGAAGTTGTGCAAGGCCCACTGCCTGAGAATGCTTTCATACAGCAGCAGGCCCTATCACAGCCTCCAGTTCAACCTAGTACAGCAACAAAAACAGATGATGTGCATAGGAAAAGAGAGGTTATTGCCATTGCCAGACTTAGAGCTGCAGCTGAGAGAAGGGAGATAGCAGATCAGGCAAAGTTTGATGCAGCAATTGCAAAACTAAAAGAAGAAGAGGAGAAAATTAGGATGTCTAATGAGAAGAAGAAAGAAGAGCTTCTAGCAAAGAAACAGGCTGCGGAGGAGAAGAAAAAAGCTGCAATTTAAGCAAAAAGAATTGTTGCTGAGGAGAAGAAGAAAGCTAGCGAGGAAAAGAAAAAGAAAGCACTAGAGGAAAAACTGGCCATGGCAGACAAGAGAAGGGAAGCTATGGAGTTAAGGAAGAAACAAACTGAAGAGGCGAAAAGAGTCAAGGCGGAAGAGAAACAAAGGATTGCTGAAGAGAAAAGAAGATTGTGCAAAACTAGATATGATGCAGAGGAGGCACTGTTTTTTATAAACCAAGCAGATGAGATTGGTAGGCAACAATCATTTATGCAAACTCAAGAGGCAGCAAGACAGAGAGCTTGGGAGCAGCGGACTGTTCAACAAGAGGCTACAAGACTGCAAGCTGAAATTCTACATAAAGATAAGAGGGAGCAGAACAAGCCAGATCCGCAATGGTGGAGGAGGGTAGGATGAATGCATGTCTGTCCAAGAAAGCAACACTAAAAAGAACTGGAGGAGCTAGCTCTAGTCAAAACGTGAGAGGGTTTAAAAAACCTAGGAAAGTAAACATGTTCGATGAACTCAGGGGTGGGTGAAAGTGAAGGAAATGTGATGGTTTCATTTTGTGTTCTGCCTATGATCAGACTTAGAACATGTTAATGGACATGTTCTGTTCATGATCATGCTTCAGATCATGCTTTTGTAATAGGTTATTGTCACTGTGACTTAAACTAGCTATATGCACTGCTGCCAGATCATGCTTCAAAATATATGATGTTTGATCTTCTGTGTTTGATCTTCACTGCTGTCATTTTGCAAAAAATATATGATGAATGCTGTCATTTTGGGAAAATATATGATGTTTACTGCAATTTTGCAAAATATATGTTGTTTTGCTGTCATTTTCACAATAGATGATGCTTGCTGTCATTTTGGGAATATGATGAATGCTGTCATTTGGGGAAAATATATGATGTTTACTGTAATTTTGCAAAATATATGTTGTTTTGCTGTCATTTTCACAATAGATGATGCTTGCTGTCATTTCATAATATATGGTGTTTGCTGTCATTTCATAACATACCGAAGTACACAGAGACAAATGCAAATTCAGAAATCTCCATTACATACAGATATCCATTTAACCATGGTACATAGCTCAATTGTGAAAATGACATACAGATATCCATCACATACAGATATCCATTTAACCATGGTACATACCAAGTTTAAAAACTCATACATAAACTAAGATAGATAGTTAGATAAATAGCTACATAGATAGCTAGATAGATAGCAGATAGCTCAATTGTCATATCCGTCAACTTGGCCAAGCACAGTGATGAATTTGTGCGTGCGTGTCAGGTCCTCCCCTTCGCCGGGAAGCCATGCAGCCGGCAGATCTTCAGCGAGTAGAGGGCCACAGTCAGTCACCTCCTTCATGTGACAAACGACAGGATACACAATCGTCATCTTCTTCCTCGGCGACGACGGCCCGTACAACGACGACACAATTTCACGTGTGACAAACTCTTCAAGTGATTGTGGAGGAGGATCTGTACACAGCGCAATCTTAGGCTCGGGTATCTCCACGTCCAGCACTTTGCCAACTTTGGACGGGTTGCGGAGCCACGCCATTACCTCAAGCTCGCGCCGGTTCTTCGGCGGTATGATCTCTATCAGTTCACCTCCTAAACCCTTGACCACATCTGACACTGATTGCATCGACCATGCCTGATCTGGGAGCCCTTCAAAGCTTAACTTACTCTTGTACTCAAGCGCATCCAGAGTGCCGCGAATCTCTCTGACCCAACGCTGAAACTGAATCCACCGACGGCAACACTTGAGCTTCATCGACGAGTGCAGCACCGCCGTGCACTTCTCCTCCGTTGAGAAAAACAGCCATAAGTCATGCGGGGGGCAGGCTACCTCGATGCTCACCTCTGACTGCAGAACACCACAACGCGCCTCGATGGCGGCAAGCAGAGCGCCCGGCGTCACAGCCTCGTCGCCGTCTCCAATTGCCGTGGCCACAAGAACAAGCTTGCTTTACTGTGCCTCCAACGCGTCCATTGATGGCGTCCGGGCCAGCAAGACATGGCTCCTCTCCGGTCGGATACAGGGCTCACCCCGACGCCAAACCTCCTGTGGATACGCCATCTCCAACAAACTGCACCCGGATCCATCACTGCCGGCGACCGCCCCCGACGCGCCATCGCCGTCTTCGCTCTCCACGGCGAGGAAAATGCTGGAGGTCACGCTCGCGCCGCCCATCGCCGCTGCAACAGAGAAGCTAGGGTTCGTGGGTGGGGAATTGGGGATTTTTTCCCCGCACCGAACGGTCAACTGTGTTAACCACCGCTTCGCGCACTGACGGGCGGGCTCCGCTCTGCCTGCTGGGCCCGGGGCTGACAGGCGGGACCGGCGATGACGTGGCATGCGGGCTGATACGTGGTACGTATGCCAAGCGTAGAGCCAGGACTGGCTGCCCAAGTTTCAGGACCGTAGTGTGGATGTATTTTCAAAAATCAGGATCGTATTGGATCGTACTCAACTTCCAGGACTGAGTTGGACCGAGCCGGCAAGTTCCGGGATGATATTCGATGCAAAAAAAAAGAAGTTCCGGATGATACGTGCAATTATCTCTACTGACAACCGATAAGGCTGGGCTGCGTGGATTCAATGTTTCGCAACTGTGGGGAGGAGCTCTGAGGCTGTGCGCTCCGCGGGTCCGCTTTCGTCGCCCGGAAGACGCTTGCCGCGTCAGAGGTAGCAGGGCTGTGGGAGAGCACCGTCGCCAGGTTCAACGGCGTGCTGGACCCCGGGACGGTGAATGCGCTCACGGCTCACCTGTTGCACGCACTGTCGACGGTACGCATTGCTCTCTCTAATGGTTGTGAGTTGGGACATGTATGTGCAGGGCAAGTTTGCCGAGAGCACGTCATGACGCTGCTGCCAAGCGCAGATCGCTGAAGGTGAATGGCGTGTGTCCTGCCCAAACTAGCGACAGTATTGTGCCTGATTATGTGAAGGAAGTAGCTGCGGCATACGAGTGTCCGAGGGAGCTAGGACTCTGGTTTCATAGATTTTCATAGACGCATAAACCACAAAGACCGCTGATAACTGATGGTTCAATTTGGTGACTACTGCCTATATCCTTTCCGTGCAAACAGTGGGCCAGTCAGCTGAAATCCCATTTTGCACCTTTGTTTTTTTTAAGAATTTGTACTCCTTCCTTTCTTAAATATAAGTTTTTCTAGAGATTTCAATAGGAACTACATATTATACACATATTTTAAGTGCGGATTCTCTCATTTTTCTACGCATGTAGTCCATATTGGAAGTAGATAGTATGTAAATTATGATCTCAGTAACAAAAATAACATCTAAATATTACGTGTCTTATAAGTAGTATTATATATATATAAATGTTTTATAGTTTAGAGGAATACAAATATGTGTAAAGTTTTATATTCAAAAATATTAAACTATTAATACAAACATTTATATCTAACACACAAATAATTGTAGTTTAAATTTTAAATTATGATTTTTTTTAATTATATGAACATTAAACTAAACAAATGTGTTTACAATCATTCATATTTTTGTATAATTAAAATAATAATTTCTAAAATTAAATGTTTACAACTGTGTGTATTATTTTAAATTATAATAGATTTCTTAATTGATAAATATTGTATTGAATATACAAATATTTTTAGAATAACAAATGAACCATTCCAGTGAAAACTGATTGCAACTTCTTATTACAGTATGTTTGTATCTCCATGTAAGCCTACTGTGTAGGGTGAGTTGTATATGGTTTCAGTAAGTAGTTCTTGTTCCTCTAAAAAAAGCAGTTCTCCAATATTAATTGTTATGTTCGTAATAAATCTACTTCTTTGTCATCTTCAACTTTTTTATGTACTGTTATGTCTCTTTTTAATTGATAACGAATAACTATTAATTACTCTATTGCTTGGATCATAGTTTACATAGTCGTGACTGGTCGACGGGCACGGCGTGTCGTCGCGCGGACTAAGCTAGTATACTTAACAGCACACGGCCATACAGCTCCTCACAGCCGCCCAACACGGCAATGCCCACGCGTCGTACGCGACGCCCAGGAACATGTGCAGATCGATCGCATATATACGCCCTATCCCACCAGCCCCATCATGCATGCATGCATACATGGAGATCAGGATGGGCATGTTGATCCACACAGCCAGCGGCAGGCTACTTTTGTGTGCGCGACTTCATCGATATGGCTGACCACCACGACAACCTAGCTGCACGTCGGCATCCTCAGATGAGCCGGCTCGCAGTCCGGGACACCGGGAGGGCCCGCGGGTCTTCTTCTTCTTTCAGGCGCGCGCACGGACGCGATCTCCACTAAGCCGACTCCATCGACCAGACGACCATTCGTGCGCCGCCATGCCGTCTACACCGAGCCGACACATCAACCTACACCGAGCGATCTGCATCAATATTCGCTGACCGGAGCCGAACGACGTCGAGTTGTACGACTATACCGGGCTACGAGCCAACATACTTTTTCAGCACGGCACGGCATCGACGCTTCGTCACCGCGGAGGGACACCTTGAAGCGACGGATCATTCTCAATACGCTGCTGCAACATCATCGTCAACACTTCATCACTAATATCTTCATCAACATGGTCTACATCAATATCTTTGTCAACACACCGTTACCGCCTTGTTCATGAGATGGACATCTAGCATCCTCTGACAGATTTTTCTGCAAGACGCGACCTCGACGATGCCATTGACCGTGTCACGACAACGGCATCGACCGCGTCATCCACGATGGCACGACTGCATCGACATGGCGTCACTACAGTGATGACCCTACACGGCCACACGGTTCTGGCAAAACCGATGTGTGCTCGATGGGCTTCCTCCGGTCTTGGCAAAACCGGCGAACTCATCGCCGACGACACCCTCTGACATCCGTAAGGTGCATCGTCCACGTCTGCAGCTCCGTCATAGCACATTTGTTTTGCGCCTCCGGCTTTGTGCGGCTTCATCATCCACGACGACAACGACCATGGCTACGTCACCATGATCCGCTGCATCAACGTCGACATTAATGGCTTGGTCACAGCAACACATCGGCAACAACTCCAGTCAACAGCGTTCGCGTTGTCACCAGCGTCCACGCCACTCCTACTGTGATTGCGGGAGGGAACAGAGGAGAGACGAGGAAGGCACCAGAAGGGACGCAGTCACCACCCCAGGTGCTGACCCATCAGAAATGTAGTTGATGATGGCGCAATAGAGAAGATGACAGATGCGCAAGATTTCAAATTCAGTCGCAATCGTCCGCTTCACTCCGGCTATGACTGAGGAGGAATGTTATAAGTATATTGTGTTTGAGTAAAAGATAGAATTAGTAATGTCTTGTCTTGTACTCCAAGTCTCTACCCTACCATGTACTTTATATAATCCCTCACGAGGGGCAGATCAATACAACACATAATTCTAGGGATTCATATTTTCTACACACAGT
>NW_024113153.1:0-10870 GCF_003073215.2 Triticum urartu | reverse complement strand
GGCCAACTTCGCACTTGTATAGGTGGTTTTCACTGGGATAAAGTGAGCTACTTTGGTCAAGCGATCAACTACTATCGATATAGAATCGTATCCTGATTTGGTCCTAGGTAATCCGGTGATAAAATCCATGCCAAGTTTATCCCACTTCCATTCGTGTATCGGCATAGGCTGTAACAATCCTGCTGGCTTTTGATACTCATCCTTCACTCTCTAACATACATCACATACGGCTACATACTCGGCAATATCCTTCTTCATACCAGTCCACCAGAAACATTCCTTCAAATCCAAATACATCTTGGTGTTTCCGGGGTGTATCGAGTATGGTGAGTCATGAGCCTCCTGAAGTATTAACTTCCTGATCTCTGTGTCATTGGGCACATAAACATGGTCCTCAAACCATAAGGTGTCGTGCTCATCCTCACGAAAACCTTTGGCCTTTCCTTTGCTCATTCTCTCTTTTATCTCGGCAATCTCTTTGTCCTCCTTCCGAGCTTCTCGAATCTTTCCTAACAATGTAGACTGAACCTCCATGGTTGCAACAAAACCTCTAGGAACAATCTCCAATCGAAGTTCCTTGAGATCCTCTGCTAACTCCTTCGGCAATCCCGTGCTCACTAGGGTATTAGCATAACTCTTCCGACTCAAAGCGTCGGCTATGACATTGGCCTTGCCTGGATGATAGTGAAGCTTCATGTCATAATCCTTTATAAGCTCCAACCATCTCCTCTGCCTAAGGTTTAGCTCCTTCTGTGTGAAAATGTACTTCAAACTCTTATGATCCGTGTACACATCACAATGATTTCCAATAAGGTAATGCCTCCAGGTCATCAACGCATGCACTACGGCAGCCAACTCCAAATCATGCGTGGCATAATTTAACTCGTGCAGTTTCAGTTGTCGCGAGGCATACGAAACAACTCTTCCGTCCTGCATAAGCACACTTCCAAGTCCTAAGCGAGACGCATCACAATACACTTGGAACTCCTTACGTATATCCGGCAGAATCAGCACTGGGGATGTAGTCAAACGTTTCTTTAACTCCTGAAAACTTACTTCACATTCTTCCGTCCATTTAAATTTGGTATCCTTCTTCAATAACTCATTCATTGGCTTCGCAATTTTGGAAAAATTCTCAATGAACTCCAATAGTATCCTGTGAGTCCAAGAAAACTGCGGATCTTGCTGACTGAAGTTGGTGCCAACCATTCAGTGACTGACTGAACCTTGGTAGGATCTACTGCTACACCTTCTCCTGATATAACATGTCCAAGGAATCCTACTTCCTTCAGCCAAAACTCGCATTTGCTGAACTTGGCATACAACTGATGTTCCCTGAGTTTCTCGAGAACTAAGCGCAAATGCTCTTCGTGCTCCTCCTCATTCTTCGAGTATACCATTATATCATCAATGAATACCACAACAAACTTATCCAAATATTCCATGAATACTTTGTTCATCATGCTCATGAAGTAGGTAGGGGCGTTAGTCAGTCCAAACGACATGACCGTGTATTCATACAACCCGTACCGTGTGGTGAATGTTGTCTTTGGTATGTCCTTCTCTCGTGTCTTTAGCTGGTGATATCCAGATCGCAGGTCGATCTTTGAAAACACCTTAGCTCCTTGCAGCTGGTCGAACAAATCATTGATCATCGGCAGTGGGTATTTGTTCTTGATCGTCACCTCATTTAACGCACGATAATCAACAACCATTCTTATAGACTTATCCTACTTCTCGACCAAAAGCAATGGGGCTCCCCATGGTGATGAGATCCATCGAATGTAACCTTTCTCCAATAACTCCTTGATTTTTTTCTTAATTTCCTCCAAATCATTTGCGGGCATCCGATATGGTCGCTTCGATATAGGCCCGGTGCCTGGCAATATCTCTATCAAAAACTCGATGTCTCGATCTGGTGGCATGCCTGGTAACTCTCCTGGAAAAACATCCGGGTAATCCTTCACTACAGGCACTTCATCCTGAACAACTCTCATGAGGGTATTCACTTGGCTACTTCTTGGCGCATGCCTAGATACAAACTTGATCCTTTTTCCCTCAAGGGTGGTGAGACAAATTGACTTACTAACACAGTCAATGCTTCCTCCATACTTTGACATCTAGTCCATGCCTAATATCACATCAAATCCTTGTGACTCCAAGATTATTAGGTCAGACGGAAAAACATGGCTACCAATGGTTAGGGGTATCTGGTCGCACCATCGACTAGCCATATACTCTGCTCTAGGTGAACTCACTAATAGATGGGTCCTAAGGGTTTGGGTCGGTAGTTTAAACTTATCCACGAATTCCCTTGATATGTATGAATGTGATGCACCAGTATCAAAAAGAACAAGGGCAGTAAAAGACTTAACCAAAAACTTACCAATAACCGCGTCTGGCTGTTCTTCAACCTCCTCCACATTGACGTGGTTCACTTGTCCTTTGTTTAATGGATTGGGCTTCTTTCCAGCGCTCCCATTGCCGTTTCCATTCTTCGCTTCAGGGCACTCCGTGGCATAGTGTCCAGTCTTCCCGCACTTGAAACAAGTAACGTGGCTTAGGTCTCTCTTCGCGGGTGTGGCTGGATTGGAACAGTTCTGATTGTTGCTTGCTCCATTCCCATTCCCATTCCTTGGGCCAGTATGATTATGGTTACTTCCTCCATTGTGGGTGTGGCCTCCATGGTTATGAACAAGTCCTCCTGAGTTCGGGGTTAGGCGAAGCTTCTGCTGAGCTCCTGAATTATACCTTCCTTGTCCATACTTCCTCTTACGGCTCTACATATGCTGCTGCTTCCCTTCAATCATAAGAGCCTTATCTACCAACTCCTGGTAGTTGTTGAATGTTTCCACCATCAACTGCATGCTCATCTCATCATTCAGCCCTTCCATAAACTTCTCCTGCTTTGCGGCATTTGTGGCCACATCATCAGGGGCATAGAGAGATAACTTGCTAAACTCATCCGTGTACTGAGCCACAGTACGGTTCCCCTGGCGTAAGTTCTGAAACTCACGCTTCTTCATACTCATTAGCTCCAGTTGAGACATGGGCTGTATGGAAGGCTTGCTGAAACTGATCCCATGTAACAGTGGCTATAGGGTAGGTGACTATGTAATTCTCCCAACATGAGGCTGCTGGTCCATCCAACTGATGTGCGGCAAAACGCACCTTCTCAGCATCGGTACAACCTGTAGTGATTAACTCCCTTCCAATCCTGCGGAGCCAATCATCTGCTACCATGGGCTCGGTGCTACTGGAAAACACCAGTGGCTGCAACCTCAGGAAACGGGCTAAGTTGTCAGCTGGTGGCGGTGGCGGTGGATTGTTGTTGTTATTGTTGTTGCCTTGGTTCTAAACTAACAACTGCATCAGGGTATTCTGCTGATGGATTAACTGAGTGAGCTCCGGTGGGAAGGTAAGTCCGGGGTCACGTCTCGGAGGCATCTGATGGGTTTAGAGGGGAGAGATTAGAATATAATGAGGTCTAATGAGAAAAACACTACCCGTATGCACATGAGATAAACACAAACATTTCACTCAATCAATCAAGCAAAGGCATACAATCAATCTAACTATCGTTACAAAAGTGCTCAGACTATACTATTTACATGGTGGAATACTACTACTGATGTGGTGGTCTACTAAAAGTATTCTTCGGTTGAAGACTCCATAATGTCTGCTCCAGCTTCGTCTTCATATTCATCATCGCTATTGTCAGGGTCCGAGTCGATGTCGTCGATGATAATGTAGTCCTCCGGGCGAATCTCCTTGGGTTCTTCGTCTTCTCCTCCTGGTGCGGGGTCTCCCAGAAATACTCCTAGCTTCCTTCAAGTGTCGTCCAAAAGGTGCTTCTTCATCCGGTTGTGCAAACTTGTTCCTTGCGTCCGCCATCCTAAAGAGTAGAAAATGGAGAGGAGTCAGAAATGAGAAGAGAATAGTGATCTAGGGCTTTAGCTTAGTGGTCGTGTCCTACACTCAGCGTGTGCTCTGATACCATCTTGTAGCGACCCGACCTCAAATGGCCAAGTCTCTGTGCTTCAGTGCCATCCCTGGATCGGTAATGCTGACACACACAGTACTCGAGGATTTATAACAGAGTAGCAATCACACACTTATTACATCGAATGTCTCAAAAGAGAACTTATTACAATAAATATGGCTTAAGGCCATCTAAAACGATAACAGCGGAAGGCTTGGAAGATAAAGTGAGTCCATCAACTCCAATGGCATAACTGAGCAGCACGGCAACGACCTAACGAACCTTACTCCTCATCTGAAAAGTTTGCAACATAATACGTTGCAGCCCGAAGACGGGTTAGCACATGGAATATGCTGGCAAGATAACACAGTAGAGCAAGAACATAATAATGCTATCACTACATGCATATTTGGCTGGTGGAAAGCTCTATGGTTATAGTTTTTGCGAAAAAAATTTCCTACAACAAAGGAATAGATTTTATTTAACTATCATGGTAGTTGAAACATCATTGAGAAGGTTCCTCCAACTCAATCCCAATTAAAGTAATTAACAACCCAACAATATTAGTTTAGAGTGATGAGATACTTATGATACTCCAAGTACTACATACTCAAGATGTCCATAACCGGGGACACGGCTAACCATGATTAGATTATACACTCTGCAGAGGTTTGTGCACTTTTCCCCACAAGACCCGATCTCCTCCGTTGGATTTCTCGCACTACAGGGTGTTTGAGAAACGGATGACCGAGACACAGTCTTTCAGAAGCATTAACTCCTTACTCCGGGCAGACCATACCAACCTACATCCCACTACCTGCTGATCCACCTCTTCGGAAGCTTCACGCAACCTACTCAACTATGCTAGAGCCCATAATAGCTTGTGGCTGCACACGAAAGTTTCTAGCATGAAAATATCTCAGTTCACTTGGAGCCTGGGTGGCGGACCATAGGATTATCACACGGGTACTCCGGGATATCCTAGGACAACACTGGATTCCCTAGGTACCCAACAAACAATCCACCCAGATGTGTATTCAAGTTGCCACCTTAAGTTGAACCCTTAATTAACAATCTCACATCTATCATGGATTTCACTCACCCAACCACGTCTACGAGCTTAGCATAGCAATATAAGCAATACGTCGAAGTAACTCCCAAGGGTTTGAATATAGCAGGGCAATAGGTTCTACCTCATCAACTACTTCCCAACCCACATGTTAATCACATCCTAACCTTGCAATGATTGAGGATTGGAACTAATGCATAAAAACTTGGTGATAAAGGGGTATGATCAAAGTGTTACTTGCCTTGCTGATGATCCGCAAAACCTAGGGATTCGTAGTAGCACGCTTCGCACTCCGGGTGTTCTGTCGCAAACAAACAATAGAATACATAAGCAATCAAGCAAAGAAACACGGGTAAAACTCAAACAAGAAGATCTAACCAGAAAGCTCAACTTAAGAACTCCACTTTGCGAAAAGAATCAAATCAAACGGAGCAACGAAACTCAAACTGTGAAAGAAACAAGATCCGTTTACTAATCTGGACTAAGGTCAAATTTTACAGTAGCAAAAGCTTGTTCAAGTTGGTTAAACGGAAAGAGGGTCTCGAGACGAAGATCTAGGCGCTTGAATCGCTTGATTCCGACAATAGAGCGAAAAGGTAAACTAAAATGAAAATTGGATCAGAAATCGCGATTGAAAATAATTGCGGAAAATCCGAGAAAAAGAAAACTGACGAACAGGCTAACGAACGAGCGTTCATTGTCTGTTACTAACGAGTAAACTCCGTTCGTTAAAACAAACGTACGGAATGAATGTTCGCAAAGTAACTAAACCGCGAAAAACCGGTGAACCGATCTATCCAAAAAAGACTAGGGTTTCTAGAAAAAATCGAACTGGGTTTAAAAAAACCGAACGGTTTTACCTCCGGCGAAGTCCGGCCGTGGCGGGGCTGCTCCGGCGGGCGGCGGGGCAGTGCGGCGGCGGCGGTGCGGGCAAAGGGCGGCGGCAGCGGCTCCGGTGAGGGGCGGCGGCGGCGCGGGCAGGGCGGCGGGGCGGCGCGGCAGCGGGCGATGGCGGCGCGGCGGCTTGCGGTGGCGGGGTGGTGTGGGCTCCAAGGGCGGTGGGGCGGCGGCTTTTAAGGAGGGGGCGGGGCGGCTCGGCTTGGAGGAGGGGGCACGGCGCGGGAGTCCTGGACAGACTCTGCTTCACGGCGGCGGCGCGGTCTCGGTCTCCCGAGCGGAGACGAGGCGCGAGCGGCTAGGCCGGCTCGGCTGGGCTTCGGCCAGTTGAGCGCTAAAACTTAAAAAAAAATCTGCTGAAACTAAAAAAACCTAGAAAATAAAATAAAATTCTAAAAATGCCAAAACAAATTTTCACAGTGTAAATAAAATATTTAGAACAAGGTTAACATTTTCTTGGCCCTAAAATGCAACTTTGAAAAACGTGCAATTTTTATAATTCAAATAAAATAGCAATAAACTTCGGATAAAAATCAAATATTTGATTTTAATATTTTTCCTCCAATATTGCATTTATTTTGGAGAAGTCGTATTATATCCTCTCATGTATTTAATATGTAGTATTTTCGGAGAGAAAAATAATTAAAACCAAAATCCTCGTTTCAATATTTGATAAAACTCAAATATGAAAACAGGGAAATCCCCAACTCTCTCCGAGGGTCCTTGAGTTGCTTAGGATTTCGAAATTGAAAATGCATGAATGATCTAATTTGGAATGTTATAATCCTGGTCATATATATCTTGCCCAACTTTGCACTTGTATATGTGGTTTTCACTAGGATAAAGCGAGCTACTTTGGTCAAGCGGTCCACTACTATCCAGATAGAATCATATCTCAGTCGGGTCCTGGGTAATCCGGTGATAAAATCCATGCCAAGCTTATCCCACTTCCATTCGGGTATCGGCATTGGCTGTAGAAATTATGCTGGCTTCTGATGTTCTGCCTTCACTCTCTGACATACATCACATACGGCTACATACTTGGCAATATCCCTCTTAATTCCAGTCCACCAGAAACACTCCTTCAAATCCAAATACATCTTGGTGTTTCCGGGGTGTATCGAGTATGGTGAATCATGAGCTTCCTGTAATATCAACTTCCTCATCTCGGCATTATTGGGCACAAAATAACGCTCTTCAAACCACAAGGTGTCGTGGTCATCATCACGAAAACCTTTGGCTTTGCTTTCACTCATCTTCTCCTTTATCTCCACAATTTATTTGTCATCCTTCTAGGCTTCTCGAATCTTTCCCAACAAGGTCTACTGAACTTCCATGGTTGTAACAAAACCTTTGGGAACAATCTCTAAAAGTAGCTCCCTGAAATCTTCTGCTAACTCCTTTGGCAATCCTCCTGTTACTAAGGTATTGGCATAAGTTTTTCAGCTCAAAGCATCTGCTACGACATCGGCCTTTCCCGGATGATAGTGCAACTTCATATCATAATCATTTATAAGCTCCAACCATCTCCTTTGCCCGAGGTTCAACTCCTTCTGCATAAAAATGTACTTCAAACTCTTATGATCCGTGTACACGTCACAATGGTTCCCAATAAGAAAATGTCTCCAGGTCTTGAGTGCATGTACTACAACTGCCAACTCCAAGTCATGTGTGGCATAATTCAACTCATGCGGTCGAAGTTGTCGTGAGGCATATGAAAAAACTCTTCTGTCTTGCATAAGTACTCTTCCAAGTCCTAAGCGAGAGGCATCGCAATACACTTGGAAATCCTTGCGTATATCCGGCAGGATTAGCACTGGGGCCGTAGTCAAATGTTTCTTCAACTCTTGGAAACTTGCTTCACATTCCTCAGTCCAATGGAACTTGGTGTCCTTCTTCAACAACATCGTCATAGGCTTCGCAATCTTAGAGAAATTTTCAATGAATCTCCGATAGTATCCCGCGAGTCCAAGAAAACTACGGATCTCTCCAACTGAGGTGGGTGCCAACCACTCAGTTACTGACTAAACTTTGGTGGGGTCTACTGCTATACCTTCTCCTGATATAACATGTCCAAGAAATCCAACTTCAACCAAAACTCACATTTCCCTGAGTTTCTCGAGTACTAAGCGCAAATGCTCCTTGTGTTCCTCTTCATTCTTTGAGTATACTAAAATATCATCAATGAACACCATGACAAACTTATCCAAGAACTCCATGAACACCTTATTCATCATACTCATGAAATAGCCAGGGGAGTTAGTCAATCCAAATGACATAACCATATACTCATAAAGCCCATACCTTGTGGTAAAAGCTATCTTAGGTATATCCTTTTCTCGAATCTTCAGCTGGTGGTAACCTGATCGCAGGTTGATCTTCGAAAACACTTTAGCTCCTTGCAGCTGGTCAAACAGATCATTGATCATCGGCAGTGGGTACTTGTTCTTGATTGTCACTTCATTCAACGCCCGATAATCAACAACCATCCTTAGAGATTTATCCTTCTTATCAACCAATAGCACTGGGGCTCCCCATGGTGATGAACTCCGTTAGATGTAACCTTTCTCCAACAACTCCTTAATCTGTTTCTTGATCTCCTCCAGATCATTCGCGGGCATTCGGTATGGTCTCTTTGATATAGGCCCCGTGCCTGGCAACAGCTCTATCAAAAACTTGATGTCTCGATCTGGCAGCATGCCTAGTAGATCCTCTGGAAATACATCTAGGTAATCCTTCACAACAGGCACTTCCTCCTGAACAACTCCTGTGAGAGAATGTACTTGGGTTCTCCTTAGCACATGCCTGGATACATACTTGATCCTTTTTCCCTCCGGGGTAGTAAGCAGAATTGACTTACTGGCGCAATCTATGTTTCCTGCATACATCGACAGCCAATCCATTCCTAGTACCACATCCAATCCTTGCGACTACAGAATTATCAAGTCAGAGGGGAAAACATGACTACCTATGGTTAATGGCATCTGAAAACATCCACTGCTTGCCATATACTCGGCTCCGGGTGAGGTTACTAGCATAGGTGTCTTAAGAACTCTAGTGGCCAACTTATACTTATCCACAAATCCCCTTGATATGTACGAATGTGATGCACCAGTATCAAAAATAACGATTGCAGTAAACGATTTAACTAAAAACTTATCGATAACTGCATCTGGTTGCTCTTCAACCTCCGCCACGTTCACGTGGTTCACTTGTCCTTTGTTAAATGGATTGGGCTTCTTCCCAGAGCTCCCATTACCATTTCTGTTCTTCTCTTTAGGGCACTTCATGGCATAGTGTCTAGTTTTCCCGCACTTGAAACAAGTAACGTGGCTTAGGTCCCTCTTGGCGGGTGTGGCTGGATTGGAACGGTTCTGATTGCTGCTTGCTCCATTCCCATTCCCATTCCTTGGGCCAGTATGATTATGGGTACTTCCTCCATTGTGAGTGTGGCCTCCATGGTTATGGGTAAGCCCTCCCGAGTTCAGGGTAAAGCGAGGCTTCTGCTGAGCTCCTGAATTATACTTCCCTTGTCCATATTTCCTTTTGCGGCTCTCTATCTGCTGCTGCTTCCCTTCGATCATGAGTGCTTTATCTACCAACTCCTGGTAGTTTTTAAATATTGCCACCATTAACTGCATATCCGTCCTGCATAAGCACACTTCCAAGTCCTAAGCGAGACGCATCACAATACACTTGGAACTCCTTACGTATATCCGGCAGAATCAGCACTGGGGATGTAGTCAAACGTTTCTTTAACTCCTGAAAACTTACTTCACATTCTTCCGTCCATTTAAATTTGGTATCCTTCTTCAATAACTCATTCATTGGCTTCGCAATTTTGGAAAAATTCTCAATGAACTCCAATAGTATCCTGTGAGTCCAAGAAAACTGCGGATCTCGCTAACTGAGGTGGGTGCCAACCATTCAGTGACTGACTGAACCTTGGTAGGATCTACTGCTACACCTTCTCCTGATATAACATGTCCAAGGAATCCTACTTCCTTCAGCCAAAACTCGCATTTGCTGAACTTGGCATACAACTGATGTTCCCTGAGTTTCTCGAGAACTAAGCGCAAATGCTCTTCGTGCTCCTCCTCATTCTTCGAGTATACCATTATATCATCAATGAATACCACAACAAACTTATCCAAATATTCCATGAATACTTTGTTCATCATGCTCATGAAGTAGGTAGGGGCGTTAGTCAGTCCAAACGACATGACCGTGTATTCATACAACCCGTACCGTGTGGTGAATGTTGTCTTTGGTATGTCCTTCTCTCGTGTCTTTAGCTGGTGATATCCAGATCGCAGGTCGATCTTTGAAAACACCTTAGCTCCTTGCAGCTGGTCGAACAAATCATTGATCATCGGCAGTGGGTATTTGTTCTTGATCGTCACCTCATTTAACGCACGATAATCAACAACCATTCTTATAGACTTATCCTACTTCTCGACCAAAAGCAATGGGGCTCCCCATGGTGATGAGATCCATCGAATGTAACCTTTCTCCAATAACTCCTTGATTTTTTTCTTAATTTCCTCCAAATCATTTGCGGGCATCCGATATGGTCGCTTCGATATAGGCCCGGTGCCTGGCAATATCTCTATCAAAAACTCGATGTCTCGATCTGGTGGCATGCCTGGTAACTCTCCTGGAAAAACATCCGGGTAATCCTTCACTACAGGCACTTCATCCTGAACAACTCTCATGAGGGTATTCACTTGGCTACTTCTTGGCGCATGCCTAGATACAAACTTGATCCTTTTTCCCTCAAGGGTGGTGAGACAAATTGACTTACTAACACAGTCAATGCTTCCTCCATACTTTGACATCTAGTCCATGCCTAATATCACATCAAATCCTTGTGACTCCAAGATTATTAGGTCAGACGGAAAAACATGGCTACCAATGGTTAG
>NW_024113152.1:0-9479 GCF_003073215.2 Triticum urartu | reverse complement strand
AATAAAAGAAAATGATAGAAATGTCAAAAAAAATAAAAGAAAATAAGATTCCCATGTGATATGTGGTCTAGTTGTTAGCAAAATTTACAAAAATGAATTTTTGACGTTTTTGCAAAATCTCTCGACAATTTGTAAAAATGGGCATAACTTTTGCGTACGAACTCGGATGAAAAAGTTTTTTATATGAAAAATCATCTACTCGAAAAGTTACATCCGAATTTAACGGGGCAAACCCCGTTAAACATTTTCAAAATCCTCAAAAACCTAACAGAAAAAAGATACGGGGTTTTTAAGATCTGGAGAGGCAAAAAAATTCAAACTTACTAATGGCGCACCTGCCCATGATGCTCCATTAGTATCTTCCCGCCTTCAAAATTCAAAATAAGTCAAAAAAATAAAATAAAAAATTATTAATGGCGCACCTGCCCATGGTGCGCCATTAGTATCTTCCCGCCTTCAAAATTCAAAATAAATAAAAAAATAAAAAAAAGTTAGTAATGGCGCACCTGCCCACGGTGCGCCATTACTATGCCGTATATATGGCTGGGCGTGGTCCTCTCCTCCTTACCTCTTCATTCTTCTCCTCCACTCCACCTCTGCTCCACTCCATCTCCTCCTCTCCTCCACTCCATCTTCCCTTCTCTCCTCCACCATACTACCCTCCTCCTCTCTGGCGACCTCCTCCTCCTCCTCTCCGGCGACCTCCTCCTCTCCGGCGACCTCCTCCTCCCTCCTCTCCTCTCCTCCCCTCCCCTCCCCTCACGGTTTCTCCTCCCTCCTCTCCGGTGAGCTCCTCCTCCCCCCTCTCCGGTGAGCTCCTCCTCCCTCCTCTCCGGTGAGCTCCTCCTCCCTCCTCTCCTCCCATTCCCTCATGGTTTCTCCTTCCTCCTCTCCGATGCTTCGATGAACTCCTCTCCGGCGACCTCCTCCTCTCCGGCGATGTAGACGAGCGCCTCTCCGGTGACCTCCTCCTCCTCTCCGGCGAACTCCTCTCCGGCAAAAGAAAACGGCAAAAGAACATACAAGATCCAAAAACAGGAACAAAATTTGAAATAATATCGTGCCAAAAAACGAGCAAAAAAACGAGCAAAAAATGGGCAAAAAAAATCACGATCCAGATCCAAATTCAAAATTCAATAATAGAAATGGCGCACGGTGGGGGTTAGACGGTGCGCCACTACTATTTTCCCGCCTTCAAAATTCAAAAATACTAATGGCGCACCGTGGCTTATACTAATGGCGCACTGTGGCCTATACTAATGGCGCACCAGTGGTGCGCTATTAGTAAAAAAATACTAGTGGGGTGATACTAATGGCGCACCAGTGATGCGCCATTAGTAGGCAAAACTGGTGCGCCATTAGTAGCCCTTTTCCTAGTAGTGTAGAAGTGGAAGCGTATCAACAAGGACCCAAATGTCCATATTCTCTTCGTCGATGCCATCTTCAGGATCACCAAGATCGAAGGTGACATACATATCCTCCTGAAAATCATACGCTTTGCACAACGCTTCCCAATTCGAGCAACCAAAATGGGATATGCTCTCCGAGTTGTATAGCTTTACAGCAAAATCATAACCATGATGGGTCCTGAGATGACCTATCTTTTTCTCCATATTTTCATGATCTTCGAAATTCAGATGCTCCAAGACATAGCGTCTTGTAGGGCATGGGATAAACTAGTCGAATTGTAAAAGATGGAAATTACACGTTGAAGAAGCAGAAGTCATGCTTAATTACGAAAAAAGACTTGTCGTTGCGTACCGTTTCAACATCGAAGGTATCATCAAGCTTAACACTGAAGCGTCGACCGTCTTCTAGTTGAGGCATGTCACACAGACCCCAGTCGTCGCCGCAGTAGTCGCACTCCCGGATCCTATCGTCATCGTCAGACATTTCCTATGTTCATAATTCAAAGATTAAACTTCTAAAATTCAATATGTGTAGTACAAAAACTAAATTAGATCATTATTATTCATCACGGGTTGATTGTTGGTATGTCAAGTCTTTTCTTGAAAACTCTCATCTCATGTGGTGTATATGGTGGACACGATCCCTCATAGTTATTTCAACTGTCGGTGATGGTAGCTCCTCCCTTCATTCCTGAGTGCATTATACAAAAATGTCTAGCACACGGGAACGAAGGAGAAGCGACCCCCGTGACAACATCCGGGATTCTTCATCCTCCCTCATATATGGTGGACACATTCCCTCATCGATTTTTTGACCGTTAGTGATGGTCGTTACTCCTCCTTCCCCTAGTGCATAACAAAGGTCTAGCACAAGGAGAAGAAGGGGAAATGACCCCCACGACAACAGTCGGCATTCTTCTTCTCTCATATATGGTGGATACTTTCTCCCTCACAATTTTTGACTGTCATGTATGGAGCCTTGACAGACTTAAGGTCAACCCTAAATGTTGTTTAATTATCTTTCTTGAAAATCAGGGCAACTCAATATTTCCTACTTATTCTAGCACAAGTCATGCCAAAATTCACAGAATAATCTGACATGACCTTTGATAAAAAGGACATATTAGGCTCCTAAAATTTGTGGAAATTAATCAACACTCCGGCAAAACATAGGCCACTTGGAGGTGTTCCCTGCAAACATAGGCCACATGGGCAAGCACTAGTAGTACACAACAGTACATATCGGATGTCTAAATCTCCATCATATTTGAAAGACCAACATTGAAAATTTTCTATTCCATGGAAATAATCTACATTCTATTGTATTGAAAAAGCAATAAAAACTAGCTTCATCACATTGTCACAGCTACTCATCTACTACTCTACTACATCTATCAAACATCTACATCATAATCCACATGGGGATTTGGTTGGTCTCACCTCGAGGTCGGAGGGGGTCGGGGACGGGGACGACAGGGGCCGGGATGATGCAGGGGCTCCTTGATTTCTGCAAAAACAAAATATAAGAAAAAACATTATTATCCTCATTTTAGGACTTAGTGAAACCCTATGTCTAAAACAGAAACAAAATTTATAAAACCTAGTTCTAACCCTAATAATTTGTACCGCCCATCTTTCCATCCATTTGTCTAAACCTAGTTCTAACCCTAAAAAATTGTAAAACCTTGTTCTAACCCTAAAAATTGAAAAGACCTATACATTTACTAAAAATACCCTAGTTCTATCCCTAACATCTATCCATCCATCCATCTATATATATATATATATATATCCATCCATACATCTATATATATATATATCCATCCATCCATCCATCTATCCATCCATTTGTCTATCTATGCAATATATCAAAAATACCATAGTTCTAACCATCTATCTATCCATTCATCTATCTATCCATCTGTCTATGCACCGCAGGAGGGATCAGAGGGAGGGAGAGGGTCAGAGGGAGAGGACTAGGAGGGAGAGAGAGATGGAGTGAGAGGGGGCAGGGAGGGAGAAGGGAGAGGGATGGAGGGAGAGGCAGGGTTCGAGGGAGGAAGGGAGAAGGGAGGTATGGAAGGAGAAGGGAGTGAGGGAGACATACGGGGCGACAGCGGGCGGCGGGCGACGGTGGCGGTGCGACAACGGCAGCGGGCGGCGGCAGCGGGGTTTAGATGATGAAAGTGTGGGAAGGGAGAGTGATCGGGACGGCGGGGGGAGGATAAGGTAGCATAGACAGTAGCGTTGGCTGCTCGCCAGCGCTACTGCTAAGTTGGGCCCACCGTGCAGACTTAGCATTAGCGGTGGGCTGGTGGCCCAGTGCTACTGCTATGTCCCTAGTAGTAGAACTGGTCACTGCCAGTGGCCATGGGACCACTTAGCAGTAGCGCTGCCAGGTGGCCCAGCGCTACTGCTACTTTGGTACCTGTAGCGCTTGCTGTCAACCAGCGCTACTACTAAGTGGGAGTAGCGCTGGCCCCATAACCAGTACTACTACTAAATTTCTATATATAAGCTTTCTCCTAGTAGTGCCACCGCACCTCTACCTTTGTGTGCAGACATGTGGGCCAGCTGAACTACGACGACCATCAAGTTTCTACCACAGCCACACGCGATTCCCACGACGCCGCTCGAACCCATGACACCAGATGTCCCTCGACCTGTGCCTCACTCCTCTCGGGCCCACTGCCCCTCTGCGTTTGTGAGAATGACATGTGGGATAGCCATCTGTAGGGTCCACATGTCATTGACATAAAGGCAGGTGTAGTAAGCCGCTGAAGCTCAGTCCTGTGGGCCTCGAGAGGGAAGTCTAACTCTTCGCCAGCCCTTGTGGTGCTCCTGCTATACGAACTCATGCCAAACTCGAAATTTGTTTCTTACTACTGCCAATGTGGCAGCCCGTGCGTTGCAATGGATCCAAAGTAGTAGAATAATACTTGTTCACAAACTTGAAATCTAAACACTCTTGTTTTGATATACATATATCATTAAAAAACTATGCTTCACCCAAGACATATTCCCCGGGCTGTTTTTAATGAGGTGAGGGAGGGGTGTGGCTGGTTTCAAGATAATAATAGATTTTTAAAACATTGGAGCAGATTTATTTCTATCATTTTGTAGCATGGCACGGCATCCGGTGCACCTAAGCATCTAGAAAAAAGTGGTGTGCACTCTAAAGATATTTACGTGCTCCCATTTAGTATAATGCACTCCAAATACATTGTATATTTATTATTCTCTAGCCTTTCCTAGTCATGCAACCATGCCACATAAGCTAGTCATGCATGCAATCCATAAATTGTAATATACTTGTGTTACTCTCAAGCATGCAATGCCGCCACATCATCTATTCATGCCTGTTAGTCATAGATTGTTTTTTGCGTTAGTCTTGATCCTTCACATTTTGGTAGAGGTATTATTAATCCAAATATTAATGTTCCATACAACTAAACTCCAAAGGTCCACCGGAGCCGAGGCAAAGGACGTACAACAGGGGCGGTGCAGGCATCTTCGTAGGAGGAGGTGAGCTCAAAGGATAATCTTGCATGCCCGCCGGCACCTGCATATCGGTGTAGGACTCCTGAGCACCCACTGGAGCTCGCGCTCCTGAGCGGAGGAGTCACAGGAATTTCCTAAACCACGATGGGCACCAAGCAATACTCCTCGTAGCCGAGGGCGTCATGCTCACGTCCCGACTCATGGGGTATTGTCTGGAGCACGCGCTCGATCATCTCATGAGCCATGAGGATGCCATGATTGCGGTTGTGTTGTTGGAGCACATGCTCGTGCGCCTGAGGGGCAAGGATGCGATGTTTGCGGGCATGCTGCCGGAGCCCGCGCTCGTCCAAGTCATGAGCGGCGGCGATGCGATGTTCGCGGGCGTGCTCTTGTCCATGTCGAGAGCAGTGAGATGCGATGCTCACGGGATTGCTGCTGGAGAACGCTCTCATCCACATTGTGACCTCCTCGTGACCGACCAGGGCATGCTGTTGGAGCACAGCTACCCCTCGTGGCCGACGAGGGCCAGCCACTAGATCACACCATCCTCCGCATGGCCAGTCAGCGTGCATTACTCGTGGCCGTCAAGGGCGTGCTCCACCTCAGTGATGTCGGAGACTCCGCCCTCTTCCCATGACGCAACGATGTCCACTTTAGCAATGGCTGCATGCTCTAGTGGGTGTTGTGTCTATATGGGAGCTTCGAGCTACAATACCAGTGGAGGCGGGGGTTGACCTTTTTGATGTTTCCCATGGTCTGAGGAAAAAATAGCATCTCAAGTAGCACAATATGTTGGAACATGTCAGAGGAAGGCTGGCAGGAGTAGTACAACAAACATCACATGCGCACCATAATTTGTGTGAAATGGGTCTTTGTGTATGTACGAGTAGTACATCCATATCATGGACATTCATGCATGCAACAAACATTTGTGTGCATGATTTCACCCTATTTTCATATTCTGTTTGTGAGTGGATTTGATTTTTGTAATCAGAGCTCATTTTTTTAGTTGGTTTCAATTTAGACTATGCATGTATTATTGCGAGAGATAGATATAGAGAGAATATTTGTGTGACAAAGAGGGGGGAGGGGGCAGCGATACCTAACGAGAGAGGGACATATGCGTGTTCGAAAGACTATGTGTGTGTAAAGAGGAGTGTCCGAAAGGGAGAGAGAGGGTTTGTGCGTGCGTGTGTGTGTGTGTGTTAGAGATAGATAGATAGATAGATAGATAGATAGATAGATAGATAGATAGATAGATAGATAGATAGATAGAGAGGGAGAGAGAGGGGTGTGTAACATCGGGATCGACAAGGTTACGAAGTTGGGGATATGGGAGAGCGATAGTGAGTGTGCGATGAAGGGACACACAGACATCATCTGCTTGCCTGTGAGAGAGTTAGATAGACCTCGACAACATGACTAGCTAGGGGGTATAAGGTTATGTGTGGTAGAAAGAGAGAGTCGAGAGATAGATGCATTCTTGTTTGTTGCCGGGAGACCTGACTACATAGATGGGGGTAGCAAGAAGAACAGAATGGTGGTGTGGCATTTTTTATGGGATGGGAGAGACACCAAGAGACACGCATCGTGCGGAGAGGTGTGTGTGTGTGTTTCGAGGGCGAGAGAGAGGGAGGCTTGAACCTGGATAATTAGATGGATGCTCATCTGTATGTTATAGGGAAGGAATTGTTTAGGTGGTAGTCTTATGATGGCGACCTAATCTTTTAATGAGAGTGGGGATAAGTATTGATTTGGTGGATTTTAACATTGACGATCCAGCTATATCGTACCCAGTGATACAAATCAACAATCGTTACTAAACCAATCTTCGATGGTCGATGATCTTGTCGTATGCACAAATCAACCTGAATAGCGAGATGGAGTTCCTCCAAGCAACCAAAGGACCGGCTAGAACTAAGATAATGCAATCTTAATTGCTAGTATGAATTAATTATGGATAATGGTGGGGTTGCTAGTTTAGGATCTGAACAAGGTGGTAGTCCTACACACCACGCAAATGCAAATTATAGCGAAGAAAAACAATGTGTACACAACAACGTGAGTTCTAACCTAGAAAAAAGTTAGTAGCCTTATCTATGTTTTTTATTTGTATAGTTATATCTATATCTATTCCACTCCCTCCATTTGCAATTTACTCCTTACATAGCTTTGACTGCAGCCAACTTTTATAAAGCTTGACCAAATTTGGTGAAAACAATATGAACATTTACACTAACAAATTTACATGATGTGGAAATAAAAGCAAAGATGAATCGAATGATATATATTTGGTGGTGTATATATATGTTAATACATTTTTCTACAAACTTGTTGAAAGTATACAAAGTTTGACTTTAGAGAAACCCAATATGCGGTATTATGTATTATATATTCTAAATTCATTATTTTTATGCAGCCAATGCGTGTATTTGCACGTACACGATATAAACCGTTGATTGATGTTGATACAATGGTCCAGGTGCCTATGATTCGGATCTACCATAACCTAATTGTACCCATACATGCTCTTCTCGAACGAGTAGCACAACAGTGTGATCGATCCACACAAGAAGCTCTCAATAAGACCTCCAGATGTGCCACGTGGCTTCATGGGAGCTCCCCACATCATATTATTCATACTACGTTAACTGAAGAAAAAAAGATAAATCACCCAAAACAAGATCTTCCTATTTTTTCTTCCTACAATGTCGTGTCGTGCACCTACCTAGTTGTATAGTGGTAGTAGTAGTACAAACTTCGTAGTAGGAGTAGTATGGAGTGCTCCTACTCTATAAACAAGTCCCATCTGACACCAAGTTTCTTGTCTTATGTGCTACAGATAGATCTTCCCCTCCTCATTTCTGTTTTCCAACACGGTGGGTGTTGTGCGGTTTGCCGTTAGTTGGTTTTCTTAACTGCGGTCTATTACGTCAATTTTGCATCATGCTTTTATATCGATATTTATTGCATTATGGGCTGTTATTACACACTATGTCACAATACTTATGCCTATTCTCTCTTATTTTACAAGGTTTACATGAAGAGGGGGAATGCCGGCGGCTAGAATTGTGGGCTGGAAAAGGAGCAAATATTAGAGACCTATTATGCACATCTCCAAAACTCCTGAAACTTCACGGGAGCACGTTTCAGAATATATAAAAAATATTGGGTGAAAGAAGTACCAGAGGGGGGCCACCAACCGTCCATGAGGGTGGGGGTGTGCCCTACCCCCTGGGTGCGCCCCTGCCTCGTGGGCCCCCTGGTGGCCCTCCGATGCCCATCTTTGGCTATATGGAGTCTTTCATCGAGGAAAAAATCATAAGCCAGCTCACGGGATGAAACTCCGCCGCCACGAGGCGGAACCTTGGCGGAACCAATCTAGGGCTCCGGCGGAGCTGTTCTGCCGGGGAAACTTCCCTCCGGGAGGGGGAAATCATCACCATCGTCATCACCAACGATCCTCTCATAGGGAGGGGGTTAATCTTCATCAACATCTTCACTAGAACCATCTCATCTCAAACCCTAGTTCATCTCTTGTATCCAATCTTTGTATCCAAACATCAGATTGGTACCTATGGGTTGCTAGTACTGTTGATTACTCCTTGTATTTGATGCTAGTTGGTTTAACTGGTGGAAGATCATATGTTCAGATCCATTATGCATATTAATACCCCTCTGATTATGAACATGAATATGCTTTGTGAGTAGTTACGTTTGTTCCTGAGAACATGGGAGAAGTCTTGCTATAAGTAGTCATGTGAATTTGGTATTCGTTCGATATTTTGATGAGATGTATGTTGTCATCCCTCTAGTGGTGTCATGTGAACGTCGACTACATGACACTTCACCATTATTTGGGCCTAGAGGGAGGCATTGGGAAGTAATAAGTAGCTAGATGATGGGTTGCTAGAGTGACATAAGCTTAAACCCTAGTTTATGTGTCACTACTAGAAAAAGGCCTGTTAGTGGCGCACCTATTTTTGCCATTAATGGCGCACTATAGGTGCACCACTATTACCACACCACTAGTAACAAATACTAATGGCGCACCTCTAGTGCGCCATTAGTATTGCAGGTAACAGTGGCGCACCTTGTAGTGCGCCATTACTATTGCTACAGGTGCGCCACTGGTAACTTTTTTTTAATTTTTTTGATTTTATTTTATTTTGAAGGGCGGGAAAATAGTAGTGGCGGACCGTCTAACCCCCACCGTGTGCCATTGCTATTTTTGAATTTTGAATTTCGATCTGGATCAAGATCTGGCTCATTTTTTGGCTTGTTTTTTTGCTTGTTTTTTTTGCTTGAATTTTTTTCAAATTTCGTTCTCGACCTGGATCTGGTACGTTCTTTGTGCCAAGGATCTCCACATGTGGCTGGAAGTAGAGGAGGGAGGATAGGAGGGAGGAGGAGGATGGAGAGAGGAGAGGAGGGGGGAGAGAGGAGAGAGGGAGGAGGAGGAGGGAGGAGAGACCATGAGGAGGAGGGAGGAGGAGGTTGTCGGAAAGCCATGAGGAGGAGGAGGAGGAGGTCACCGGAGAGGAGGAGGAGGAGGAGGAGGAGGTTGCC
>NW_024113151.1:0-9451 GCF_003073215.2 Triticum urartu | reverse complement strand
CTTCCTCAGTACCCCTACTACCATCCAGGCTACTGATTGACTACCAAGTTAGGCCAAAAGCCTAAGCTTGGGGGAGTACGTGTTCTCACCGACATTACATTCATGTCCACTTATTCATCTTGTCAGTGTTCACACTTTTTATTGTATCATCCATGTTTAGATTTTATTTTCTTGCTTTCTTCTTGTGTGTTTGAAAAACTTTAGAAAAACGAAAAAAATTAGTTGTAGCTAGTTTACTTTCTATGCATGCTTAGCTGTAGTATTAAAAAGAAAACCCAAAAAGATTTCCTTGTTCTTTTTTGCTTGTTGGGAGCTTTCCCGTGTAAATAGTTTTTCTCGTTTTTGCTTTTCCCTTTTATTTGCTTGTTCAAGAAAACCAAAAACTCCAAAAATATTTCATTGTGTTTCTCTGAATTTCTTTTCCTTTTATTCGAGTTACACCAAGGAGAAGACCACGATGAAAATGTTGAGTGGCTCTCATATGAATAATTGTTGATCTAATAAAGAGCACATTTTACCTTGTCTTCTCCTGTTGAATAAAATATTTGCAGATTGCAGCCTACTCCATGGCACTCTTGCACTATTATCATTTTCATATCGTTTGGTCGTACAAGTGAAAGGCAATAAAGACGATATTCGATGAACTGGCCGTGGCAGAGAGAAACTGGTATGAACTCGACTTGTTCTGTTTGTGTAAATATGTTTAACCTAGTATCCATGATTCAGCCCATTATGATTAAACATGTTTGCAATGACAATTAGAGTTTATAGTTTCTCATGCCATGCATAAGTAGATGGGAGTGGATAATGATTTATCTGGGATATCAACATTGCGTTAAAATGATTGTGATGTAGTATGATGATATCGTATCCTCCTCTGAATGCTCAAGTGGCTTTAGTTGGCACATGTTCATGCATGTAGTTGAATCAAAACCAACATAGCCTCTATCATATTTATGTTCATGGTGATCATATCCTACTCATGCTAGTGTCCAATGTTAATTATGCATAATGCATGATCATGATCGTTGTTGCTCTTTAGCTGGCCGCTTCTCAATCTAATTGCTAGCCTTCGCCTATACTAAGTGGGAATTCTGCTTGTACACATGTTCATGCATGTAGTTGAATCAAAACCAACATAGCCTCTATCATATTTATGTTCATGGTGATCATATCCTACTCATGCTAGTGTCCAATGTTAATTATGCATAATGCATGATCATGATCGTTGTTGCTCTCTAGCTGGCCGCTTCTCAATCTAATTGCTAGCCTTCGCCTGTACTAAGTGGGAATTCTGCTTGTACATCAAAAACCTTGAACCCAAAAGTTATTCCAGATGAGTCCACCATACCTACCTATATGCGGTATTACCCTGCCGTCCTAAGCAAATTTGCATGTGCCACCTCTAAAAACTTCTGAAAAAATATCCTTTTTGTTTGCCTAGATCGTTCATGGAATGACAGGAGGTGGTCGGTATCTTCCATGCTAAGCAGGTTATTCTCAGGTTGAGTGTTTATTCACTCGCCATTGCATGAGAAAAGGGCGGTAATAGGGATGCCCAGTCCCAAACTACAAACACAAAAAGAGTTAATCTCTCAAATAATCAAACAAAAACTCCCAATGGAGTCAAAACCTTTACTTTTTATCGCTTGGGAACCGCCACTAGCTTGTTTAGCATGGGAGATATTGATAACTGATAGTCGTGAAGTAAATGAGAAGGGTGCATGTCTCAAAATATCATTTATATCTGTTTAAAAAACTTGAGCTCTGGCACCTCTGCAGATCACTGCTTCACTCTACGAAGGGACTATCTACTTAATTTTATGTTATGGCATCACTTTCTAAAACAAGTGCTAGAACCTGAGAGCACAACTGTCATGACTTATGCATTGTGTGTAGCTAATGTTGGGTGCATCATGACTGGATCTTTTCTACCATGAATTACAATGTTTAGCCGCTTCTTGGACTTTGGAGGTGCTCTGCATTTATGTTTTGTGGTCTCGGAAAGGGCTAGCGAGATACCACTATTGTCATATTATATCATGGTTGTTTTGACAACGTGTTGCCGTTTGAGATGTCTTATTATTGCTCGCTAGCTGATTATGTCATTGCTATGAGTTAATATAATCTTTAAGAGTTATTGTCGGCATGGTTAGTTATAATGTGGCTGAAAACCTGGGTGCTGTTTAAGCTTATTTATGCAAAAAAGAGCAGAAGAGTTTGTAAAAGTTTTTCTTTTTCACTTTCAGTTTATCAACTGAATTGCTTGAGGACAAGCAAATGTTTAAGCTTGGGGGAGTTGATACGTCTCCAGTGTATCTACTTTTCCTAATGCTTTCCCTCTTGTTTTGGACTCTAATTTGCATGATTTGAATGAAACTAACCCCAGACTGACGATGTTTTCAGCAGAACTGCCATGGTGTTGTTTTTGTGCAAAAATAAAAGTTCTCGGAATGGAACGAAACTTTGCGAGGAATTTTTATATAATAAAAGAGAACTTCTGGAGCCAAGACCTACCGAAGGGGGGCACCTGGGTGGGCACAGCCCATCAGGGTGTGCCCCCCTCACCAGGCGCGCCCAGGTGGGTTGTCCCCACCTGGTGGCCCCGCAGACCCTGATTCCATCTCCATAAATACCTACTTTTCCAGAAAAAACCAGGGAGAAATAATTATCGTGATCCACAAGACAGAGCCGCCGTCACCTCCTGTTCTTCATCGGGAGGCCAGATCTGGAGTCCGTTTCAGGCTCCGGAGAGGGGGATATTCCTTCTTCGTCATCACCAACCCTTCTCCATTGCCAATTCCATGATGGTTCCCACCGGGAGTGAGTAATTCCTTCGTAGGCTCGCTGGTTGGTGAGGAGTTGGATGAGATTCATCATGTAATCGAGTTAGTTTGTTAGGGCTTGATCCCTAGTATCCACTATGTTCTTAGATTAGTGTTGCTATGACTTTGCCATGCTTGAATGCTTGTCACTTTGGGCCCGGGTGCCATGATTTCAGATCGGAACTGTTTATGTTATCACCATTATATCCATGTTCTAGATCCGATCTTGCAAGTTATTGTCACCTACTACGTGTTATGATCCGGCAACCCTGGAGTGACAATAGTCGTGACCATTCCCGGTGATGATCGTAGTTTGAGGAGTTCATGTATTCACCGTGTGTTAATGCTTTGTTCCAGTTCTCTATTAAAAGGAGGCATTAATATACATGATGTAGATAATTAATCTTCAGGTGTGGTTGAATTGACAACTCAACTGCTAATACCTTCAAATATTCTTTGGCTCCCCTTGTGTCGAATCTATAAATTTGGTTTGAATACTCTACCATCGAAAACTATTGTGATCCCCTATACTCTTGGGTTATCAATCATATGCTAATCTTATGCTAAGTAATGACATCACATAAGGAAAACTGCAAGTGGTAAAATTTATTGGAGATTGACAAACATAGCATTGGTCAATGATGCAATTTAGGAAAGAATTAATAAGGGAAGAGAAGATTCACATGCAGATACACTATCTTTGACATCTTTTATGATTGTGAGCCCCCATAAAAATATTATATCCAAAATTGTTGACTTTGGACAAGGAAGACAACGTAATGATTTATGTTTGTTCATATTCACATAGAAGTTATATTGTCATAGATCCTTTAAGATGTGATGTTTGCCCAATATCCTTGCTAGCCAAAAATTCCGCACTAAGTAGAGATACCAGTTGTGCATCCAAAAACCCTTAAACCCACAATCTTGTTTGAGAGTCCACCATACCTACCTATGGATTGAGTAAGATCCTTCAAGTAAGTTGTCATCGGTGCAATAAGGCAATAATAATTGCTTCTAAACGTGTTGGATCATTTAGTGTAAGAGAAAACTTAGCGTTGTATGAACTTGTGATGGCAAAGTAATAAAGGCGACATATTGCATAATAAAGGTTGCTATCATAAGGGGCAATACAACGTGACGCTTCTTTTGCACTAAGAGTTTGAGCATACAAACCAAAAAGCGCATGACAACCTCTGCTTCCCTCTGTGAAGGGCCTATATTTTACTTTTATGTATTTACTTTTATGCTAGAGTGTAACGCCCCGTATGTAACTTGCCATATTTGTATTCCAACTCTTGCCATTTTCGGCTCTAAGTTATGTTATTCCCTCGTGGTTGGGTTTTGTCTCCGTTTTGCATTTTGTCCATGTCATGCATCTCATATCATGTCATCATGTGCATCGCATTTGCATACGTGTTCGTCTCATGCATCCGAGCATTTTCCACGTTGTCTGTTTTGCATTCCGGCACTCCTATGTCCTCCGGCGTCCCCTTTTGCCTCTTTTCGTGTGCGGGTGTTAAACGTTCTCGGATAGGACCAAGACTTTCCAAGCGGCCTTGGTACACCACGGGTAGACCGCCTGTCAAGTTTCGTGCCATTTGGACTTCGTTTGATACTCCAACGGTTAACCGAGGAACCGTAAAGGCCTCGTGTGTGTTGCAGCCCAACACCCCTCCAATGTGGCCAAAAACCCATCCAAACCCCCCCTCCTCTCGGTCGTTCGATCACGATCGCGTGGCCGAAAACCGCACTCCATTTGGAGTCTCCTAGCTTCTTCTATGTATAAATAGCCCCCCCCTCTGAAATTTCGGGTCCAAACCCTAGCTCCCTCTCCCATCACGCCGCCGGACGTGTCCAGGCGCCGCCGGACAAAATCCCGCCACCGCCTGCCGCCACATGTTGCCTCCGGATTCACCGCCACCCTGCGCCCACATCCCCGCGCCGCCACCCGCGCGCCAGCCCGCCGGGCCCAAGCGGGGCCCTCCCGGCCTGGGTCGCCGCCCGCCGCCGCCTGGCAACTGCGCCTCCCGAGCGCCGCCCGCACCCGCCTGCCCCGCCGCCGCACGCCCGCCGCCGGCTGCCGCTGACCTCGCTGGGCCCCGCCGCCCCGCCGTGACGCTGTCCAGCTCCTCCGCCGGTGCCGCTCCTCCTCCGGCCAGATCCGGCCACGGGAGCACCGGATCCGGCCACTGTCAACCTCCCCGGCCATCTCCGGCCTCCTCCACGCCCAACTCCGGCATGACTCTAACGGACATCGAAAACCGTGCCAGATCTGGTTCGGGCAAACCCTAGGTCGATTTTGCCTAAGTCCTTTTTTATGCATATTTTTTTAGCTATGTTCATCATGCCATATCTCATCATCCGTAGCTCCGTTTTGGCGCGTGTGATATATCAATGTTCGTCTGGATGTGCTCTTCATTTCATTCCATTGCACCATGCTTGTTTGAGTCCATCTTGATGCCTAAAATGCTGTTGCAAGAGTGCTATAAATGTTAGTTTCTGTTTCTTATCAGATTATGGACATTTGTCATTTTTGCCATGTTTAATGTGTGCCTCCTATGAACTTGAGCCCTACATGTGTTTTGGGCTATGCCATGCCATCTTTACAGGGGTGTATGCCATGTATTTTTGTGATCAATGTGGTGACTAGCACAAGCATGCAAAGTAGCTCTCGTGATGTTGCTGATTTCAGGGACTTAGAATTCTTCTAAGTCATTTCCCTGATGTTATTTTTATGCCATGTATTCATGTTGCTACAGGTGATCCATGCCTCTTTTGAGCATGTTTAGTAAGGATGATTTTGATATATTGTTATGTTCTATCCATCCATGTCTTTGTTTGCAATTATGGAGTACCCTAGCATGACTCAATCTTGCTCTACGTTTGCTATAAAATGTTCCTGGCAGGTTGTTTACGTGTTAATCAATTTTGCCGAGGTTTTTATAGTTGATACGTGCATGCTATGAGATTGTTCTTTGCATGGTTAGCTTCTTGAACATGTATTGATGCTGGGTGTATTCTTAGTTTGTCATGCAATGCCATGTGGTGAGTGCATGGAGCTCGCAAACATGCCTACGTAACTCTGTTTTTGCCATGTCCAGTTTTTCTGCTAAGTCTGAATCTGTTAACGAAACTTGCTATGTTTACATGGGTGCCATCATATCTTCTGATCCCTTTTGGCTTATGGTCAGTAAGGGACTTTTGTTATATGCTTTGAGTAGTTTCATTCCATGCCTTGCTTTGCCATGATATGTTCCTGTAGCATGTTGTTATCTTGCTCTAAACATTGCTTCCTGATGTTAATTCCTGACATGGTATTTTCACCAAGTCTGTGAACCTGATATCTTTTGCACTTTTGCCATGCTTGTTTGAACCTGCTATTGTGTCATTTAGCCGTAGCTCAGTGTTCATCTTTTGTCAAGCATCTTGAGTGGATCACTTCCATGTGCTTTATTGCTATGTTAGAGTGCATTAGCTTAATTTCTTGTTGCATTCTAGATGGCATCGTGCTGTTAATCGCAGAATAGTGCAATTATTGTTTTGCTTGCCAATTATCCGATTTCGGTGATCTTTATATCAATTTCCATCGAAATCAACTCATCTTTGCAGCGGCACTCTTGGTTTGCCAAGTTGAGGCCTGGTTCAATCTTTCCTTTCCGAAGCACGCATATGCATTGCATATTACTTCCCGCATATCATGCCATGTTTTGCATCATGTTGCTTGCGCATTGCATCGTGGTTGATTTTGGTTCCCTTTGCTTGTGTTCTTGCTTTGGGTAGAGCCGGGAGACGAGTACGTGATCGAGGAACCCGTTGAGTACGCTTACGAGGATCAAGCTTACGTCAACTCGCAGAACTTTGCAGGCAAGATGACCATACCCTCGAAATCACTTCTATCTTTGCTTGCTAGTTGCTTGCTCTATTGCTATGCCTATGTCGCGATACCTACCACATGCTTTACCATGCCTCCCATATTGCCATGTCAAACCTCTAACCCACCTTGTCCTAGCAAACCGTTGTTTGGCTATGTTACTGCTTTGCTCAGCCCCTCTTATAGCGTTACTAGTTGCAGGTGAAGATTTGAGTTTGTTCCTTGTTGGAACATGTTTATTGTTGGGACATCATTATTATATCTTGTTTACTTTAATGCATCTATATACTTGGTAATGGGTGGAAGGCTCGGCCTTATGCCTGGTGTTTTGTTCCACTTTTGCCGCCATAGTTTCCGTCATACCGGTGTTAAGTTCCTTGATTTTGCATTCCTTACACGGTTGGGTTATAATGGGAATCCCTTGACAGTTCGCCTTGAATAAAACTCCTCTAGCAAGGCCCAACCTTGGTTTTACCATTTGCCACATAGCCTTTTTCCCTTCGGTTTCGCGGACTCAAGGGTCATCTTTATTTTAACCCCCCAGGCCAGTGCTCCTCTGAGTGTTGGTCCGAAACGGGCAGCCTGCGGGGCCACCTTGGGGAAACTCGAGGGATGGTTTTACTCGTAGCTTGAACTATCCGGTGTGCCCTGAGAAAGAGATACGTGCGACTCCTATCGGGATTTGTCGGCACATCGGGCGGCTTTGCTAGTCTTGTTTTACCATTGTCGAAATGTCTTGTAACCGGGATTCCGAGTCTAATCGGGTCGTCCTGGGAGAAGGAATATCCTTCATTGACCGTGAGAGCTTGTGATGGGCTAAGTTGGGACACCCCTGCAGTGATTTGAACTTTTGAAAGTCGTGCCCATGGTTATGGGCAGATGGGAATTTGTTAATGCCCGGTTGTAGAAAACCTGAAACTTATTGTAATTAAAATGAATCAACAGCGTGTGTAGCCGTGATGGTCTCTTTTCGGTGGAGTCCGGGAAGAAAACACGGTCTCGTGTTATGCTTGAACGTAAGTAGTTCTAGGATCACTTCTTGATCGTATATTCTTGAACGTGCTTTGATTTCTCTTCTTGCTCTCATTTGCGTAAGTTAGCCACCATACATGCTAGTGCTTGCTGCAGCTGCACCTCTCATACCTTTTACCTACCCATAAGCTTAAATAGTCTTAATCGCGAGGGTGTGAGATTGTTGCGTCCCCGTGACTCACAGATTACTTCCAAAACCAGATGCCAATGTCGATGATACCATTCCAGGAGATGCGACTGAGCTCAAGTGGGAGTTCGATGAGGACTCAGGACGTTACTACGTTTCCTTTCCAGACGATCAGTAGTGGAGCCCAGTTGGGGCGATCAGGGATCTTATGCATTTGGGGTTGTCTTTACTTTGGTTCCGTAGTCGGACCTTGATTGTACCTGGATGATGTAATGCTATATTTATGTATTATGTGAAGTGGCGATTGTAAGCCAACTATGTACCTCGTTCTTATTTAGTACATGGGATGTGTAAAGATTACCCCTCTTGCGACATGCCTACAATGCGGTTATGCCTCTAAGTCTGCTCCGACACATGGGAGATATAGTCGCATCGTGGGTGTTACAAGTTGGTAATCAGAGCCTTCCCCGACTTAGGAGCCCCCTGCTTGATTGAATCGTTGGCGTTGTTGAGTCTAGAAAAATGTTTTGAGTCTTTTAGGATTATATATATCAGAGAGTAGGCTTTTTTTACTCCTCAGTCCCTTCGTCGCTCTGGTGAGGCACCCTGACGTAGAGTTTTGACTCTTCTCTTCTCAAATTTCACTAAAAAAAATTTAGGATCACGCGGGTATGTTGGAATCGTTCTGATGGTTTTGTGACGAGAACATTGTTCTTGGTGCCTCCTGACATTCAGGGGTGTCCCGGGGAGTTGAGCTCTGAGGTGTTGTCATCACAATTTTATCGTTACAGTTGTGGAATACCTGAGTTTCGCCGACATCGAAAATCTCTTTTATGCAGTTGTTGGTGAGATAACCTCGATGCCACCCAGTACTGGGGCGGGAGTTCGGGAGTATTGCCATAACTTGTATAACGGATGCTTTTCGAAGGTTGAGGTCAATGATTTCCGAAGGGTTCTCGGTTGTGTGTTGAAGGATGGATACAGCTGGATGTAGGATTTGCTAGTTTGGGTGAGATATTATGCTTCCCCTATATCCCCAACACCTGATTGCATAACCAGAAAATTTCGGGAGTTTCATAGGTGGGAATTCATGTAGCTCTAGTATTTCTTCCGCAGATATTTGGTGTGTGCTTTGGTAATCCTTACCAAGTATTTGTTCATATCCATACCTTGTTGTATTATTCATCTACCTCTATCTAAGTGGCTTCTCAATTTATGGAAGTGTGATCATTTACTTTGGAATTCATTCGTTCATTCTTGTTCGAATGTTAAGGCTATATGTTGCAATTTCGATCCATTTGATTCAGCTTGAATATATGTCTGTCAAGATGCTAATGGATGTCACCCTCTTCAGGATGGCTCCTCCAACGCGTCAGAATCTGGAACCACCGTCACCACCTCCACCTCCGAAGGCATGGCAAGCCATGATGGACGCTACCAACGCCAACACACAGCTGATTATGCAACTCTTGCAAGAGCGCAACCATGGAAATCAAGGCAATGGCAACAATCAAACTCAGTTTGCTACCCTTAACCAGTTCCTTGCAAACCAGCCGAAGACCTTCAGTAACTGTGTCGAGGCCACAAACGCTG
>NW_024113150.1:0-9054 GCF_003073215.2 Triticum urartu | reverse complement strand
GATGAGATGACCGTGGAGTTGTGAGGCAGGTTCATGTATTCATTAAGTGTTAATGCTTTGGTCCGGTACTCTATTAAAAGGAGGCCTTAATATCCCTTAGTTTCCAATAGGACCCCGCTGCCACGGGAGGTAGGACAAAAGATGTCATGCAAGTTCTTTTCCATAAGCACGTATGACTATATTCGGAATACATGCCTACATTACATTGATGAACTGGAGCTAGTTCTGTGTCACCCTATGTTATAACTGTTGCATGAGGAATCACATCCAACATAATTATCCATTACTGATCCATTTCCTACGAGCTTTTCACATATTGATCTTTGCTTAGTTACTTTTCCGTTGCCACTGTTACAATCACTACAAAACCAATACTGTTACTTTTGCTACCGTTACTGCTACTATCATATTACTTTGCTACTAAATACCTTGCTGCAGATATTAAGTTTTCCAGGTGTGGTTGAATTGAGAACTCAATTGCTAATACTTGAGAATATTCTTTGGCTCCCCTTGTGTCGAATCAATAAATTTGGTCTGAATACTCTACCCTCAAAAACTGTTGCGACCCCCTATACTTGTGGGTTATCAAGACTATTTTTTGGTGCCATTACCGGGGAGCATAGCTCTATTCTTTAAGTCACATGGGATTTATATCTGCTGATCACTATGAAGAACTTGAAAGACAAAAGAACCAAGATTTTTCCCTCAACTACGAGGGGAGGTGAGGAACTACCATCTAGCTCTACATTTGATTCACCTTTTGTTTTGAGTAAACTTGTGACACCTACTCCTGCTATTCATTCTGATATGTCACATGTTATTGATGATGCCACTTCTGCTTTGCATGATACTTATGATGAAACTACTTCTATGCTTGATAATATTGTGCCACTAGGTGAATTTCTTGATGAACAACTTGCTAGGGTTAGAGAGAATGAAATTATTGAAACTGATAATATTGATGAAAGTGATGATGAAGATTCTCCCCCTAGATATGAATTGCCTGTTGTGCCTGAGGGTTATGTTATGGATGAAGAAACTGCTAGAGACTTTTTAGCTTGCAATGATAGATATGATCTTAAGAAATTATTAGCTAAGCTTAAAGAAAATCTTTGAATGCTAGAATGAAATATGACCCTGCTTTTGCTACTTCACCTATCTGTATTTCTGATAAGGATTATGATTTCTCTGTCGATCCTGAGTTAATTACTTTGGTTGAATCTGATCCTTTTTATGGCTATGAATCTGAAACTGTTGTGGCACATCTTACTAAATTAAATGATATAGCCACCCTATTCACTAATGATGAGAAAACTCGCTATTACTTTATCCTTAAGTTGTTTTCCGTTCTCATTAAAGGGTGATGCTAAAACATGGTTTAATTCTCTTGATCCTGGTTGTGTGCGTAGTCCCCAGGATATGATTTATTACTTCTCTGCTAAATATTTCCCCGCTCATAAGAAACAAGCTGCCTTAAGGAGAAATATATAATTTTGTGCAAATTGAAGAAGCGAGTCTGCCACAAGCTTGGGGGAGGCTTCTCCAATTACATAATGCTTTTCCTGATCATCCTCTCAAGAAAAATGAAATACTTGATATCTTTTATAATGGACTAACTGATGCTTCTAGAGACCACCTGGATAGTTGTGTTGGTTGTGTTTTCAGGGAAAGAACTGTTGATCAAGATGAATTGCTATTGAATAATATGTTGAGTAATGAAAATGATTGGAGACTTCCTGAACCAACTCCTAAGCCAACTCCGAAGAAAAGGGGTATTCTATTCATTGTTGAGGAAATCGTTTACTGGTAACTGCTCGGTTGGCTGACGAGTAGGGGATTAATAGGCTAATCGTCAAGTTAATAGGTCATTTAATCAATTAATCGGATGATTTATCAGTTTATCGGCTACTCGGTGACCCTATGAGTAGGGATTAATCGACAAGTTAACTGGTTAATCGGATGAATTCTTGAACAGGGATTCTATTTCTCAGTCCTGAAGATATGCAAGAGGCAAAGAAATCTATGAAAGAGAAGGGTATTAAAGCTGAAGATGTTAAGAAATTACCACCTATTGAAAATTTACATGGTCTTGATAACCCGACATAGGTAGTGAAGGTAAATTCTCTCTATAGATTTGATGAAGGTGATATTCCTCGTAATAAGTCTGCTAGCCAATGCTTAGATGAGTTTGATAATTTTATTGTTAAACAAGAAAACTTCAATGCTTATGTTGGTAGAGAATTGAAACGTAATGCTTATATGATTGAACACTTGAGTGATTATATGTCTAGAGTTAAAGGTGAACTTAAACTTATTAGCAAACATGCTTCTATTGATACCACTCAAGTAGAACAAGTACTTAAGGCTCAGAATGATTTGCTTAATGAATTAAATAATATGAAAAATGATAATGTTGTTAGAGTTGTGTCTAGAGGGGGTAAAATGACTTAGGAACCTTTGTATCCTAAGGGCCACCCCAAGAGAATTGAGCAAGATTCTCTGAGAACTAATGTTGATGCACCCAGTCCTTCTAAAAAGAAGAAAAAGAAAATTGATAGGACTTTGCATGCTTCTAGTGAACCTGTTGTTGACACACCTGAGAATCCCAATGATCTTTCTATTTCTGATGTTGAAACACAATTTGGTAATTAACATGAACCTACTGATAATGTTAATGATGATGTTCATGTTGATGCTCAACCTAGCAATGACAATGATGTAGAGATTGAACCAGCTGTTGATCTTGATAACCCACAATCAAAGAATCAACGTTATGATAAGAGAGACTTAGTTGCTAGGAAGCACGGTAAAGAAATTGAACCATGGGTTCAGAAACCCATGCCTTTTCCTCCTAAACCATCCAAGAAAAAGGATGATGAGGATTTTGAGCGCTTTGCTGAAATGATTAGACCTATCTTTTTGCGTATGCGCTTGACTGATATGCTTAAAATGAATCCTTATGCTACGTACATGAAATATATTATTACAAATAAAAGAAAGATACCAGATGCTGAAATTTCCACCATGCTTGCTAATTACACTTTTAAAGGTGGAATACCAAAGAAACTAGGAGATCCAGGAGTACCAACTATACCATGCTCCATTAAAAGAAACTATGTTAAAACTGCTTTATGTGATCTTGGAGCCAATTTTAGTGTTATGCCTCTCTCTTTATATCGTAGACTTGATTTGAATAAGTTGACATCTTCTGAAATATCTTTGCAAATGGCTAATAAATCAACTGATATACCTGTCAGTATTTGTGAGGATGTGCGTGTTGTGGTTGCAAACGTTACTATCTTAACAGACTTTGTTATTCTTGATATTCTTGAGGAAGATAGTATGTCCATTATTCTTGGAAGACCCTTTTTGAATACTGCAGGGGCTGTTATTGATTGCAACAAAGGAAATGCCACTTTTCATGTTAATGGTTATGAGCATACGGTACTGTAATGCCCCGTATGTAACTTGCCATATTTGTATTCCAACTCTTGCCATTTTCGGCTCTAAGTTATGATATTCCCTCGTGGTTGGATTTTGTCTTCGTTTTGCATTTTTTCCATGTGATGCATCTCATATCATGTCATCATGTGCATCACATCTGCATACGTGTTCATCTCATGCATCCGAGCATTTTCCCCGTTGTCCGTTTTGTGATCCGACACTCCTATGTCCTCCGGCGTCCCCTTTTTCCTGTTTTCGTGTGCGGGTGTTAAACTTTCTTGGGAAGGACCCGAGACCTGCCAAGCGCCCTTCAGGTAAAATACCGGTAGCAGAGCTCGGAAACGACCGGACTAGTTGCAGAAAGAATAGGTCGTGCGATTAGGTGGATCCGTTTGAGACGCCACTTCCTGAGACGATGAACGGATGTGTTACAGGGACGCCTGATGCAAAGACAAAAGGCCCTCGCGCTCTCTTCAGGCACAAGAGCACCCCTTCCTAACGGTGGCCGCAAAATCCGATTAACCGAATTACCTTGCATGAGATCCTCACGGTACATTCGATCGATCGATCCGCATGCAATGGGCAAACGAAACCGCACTCTGCACTAGTTGGACGTCTTCCTAACGCGCCTCTCTGATCTATAAATACAGTACGGCCCTCTCCGGCCAAGCTCGAAATTTCGTCCGCATAATATACCTCCAGTCCCATCACCTCACAAACCTGCGTCCAGCACACTCGACGTGTACACTACCGAACCGGAAAGCGATGGCCGCAACAGTAGTACTGAGCCTCTGGCACTCAGACCGCGGCGCGACACATGTAATTCAACCCAATCCGACAGCTGCACCAATCCGTCACGCCGCACTAACAGCGCGCCCCTGAGCCCTGCGGCCCACTTCGCACCGGCCACCACACGCTTGGCCCAGCCGGCCGGGCGCCTCTCCGCCCGACCGCCTCTCCACTGCCCGTGCCTCCCTGCGTGCGCCACGCACGGTCGCCGCGCCGCCTCCTTCTCCATCGGCGCGCCTTCGTCGTCTCTCCGGTGAGACGCCGCCCAGATCCGCCGCAAGAGCAACTCCGGCAACCCGCGCCGCCGTGTCCAGTCATCCCCGCCGTCCCTCGACTTCGTCTCCTCTCCGGCGAAGTCCGCTCCAAGCTCCGGCCACCTCTCCTCTCCTCTCTGGCAAAGTGCTCCGATGAGAACCGCAACCGGTGAGGACCCCGACCATCCTCGGTCCGCGCGCCAGATCCAGATTGGGTCAAACCCTAGGTTGACCCGGTCTGATATTTTATCTACCATTCATCATGCCATAACTTCGTCATCGTAGCTCCGTTTCGTGCGTGGTAGCATATCCAATTGTTCGTTAGGATGTCCTCTTCATCCATTTGTTCCATTGCACATGCTTGTTTGAGTCCATCTTGATGCAAAAATGCTGTTGCAAGAGTGCTATAAATGTTGTTCTGTTTATTCAGATTATGAGCATTTGTCATTTTTGTCATGATTATTGTGTGCTTCCTATGGACTTGAGATCTACATGTGTTTTGGGCTATGACCATGCCATCTTTACAGGGGTGTATGCCATGTATTTTTGTGATCAATGTGGTGACTAGCACATGCAGCAAAGTAGCTCTCGTGTGTTGCTGATTTCAGGGACTTAGATTTTCACTAAGTCATTTCCCTGATGTTATTTTTATGCCATGTATTCATGTTGATACAGAGTGATCCATGCCTCTTTTGAGTATGTTCAGTAAGGATGATTTGGGCATAGATTGGTGTGCTATCCATCCATGTCCTTGTTTGCATTTATGGAGTACCCTAGCATGACTCAATCTTGCTCTACTTTTGCTATAAAATGTTCCTGGCAGATTGTTTACATGTTAATCAATTTTGCCAAGGTTGTTGTAGTTGATCCATGCATGCTATGAGATTGTTCTTGCCATGGTTAGCTTCTTGAACATGTCTTCTTGCTGGGTGTATGCTTAGTTTGTCATGCAATGCCTTGTTGAGTGCATCGAGCTCGCAAACATGCCTACGTAACTCTGTTTTTGCCATGTCCAGTTTTCTGCTAAGTCTGAATCTGTTAACGAAACTTGCTATGTTTACATGGGTGCCATCATGTTTTTCTGCCCTTTTGGCTTATGGTCAGTAAGGGACTTTTGTTATATGCTTTGAGTAGATTTCATGCCATGCCTTGCTTTGCTATGATATGATCCTGTAGCATGTTGTTATCTTGCTCTAAACATTGCTTCCTGATGTTAAATCCTGACATGTTAGTTTTCACTAAGTCTGTGAAGCTGATATCTTTTGCACTTTTGCCATGCTTGTTTGAACCTGCTATTGTGTGATTTAGCCGTAGCTCAGTGTTTCATTTTGTCAAGCATCTTGAGTAGATCACTGCCATGTGCTTTGTTGCTATGTTAGAGTGCAGTAGCTTAGTTTCTTGTTGCATTCTAGATGGCATCGTGCTATTAATCGCAGAATTGTGCCATTATTGTTTTGCTTGCCATTTGCAAACCGTGCATCCGATTCCGGTGATCTTTATATCGATTTCGACCGAAATCAACTCATCTCAGGGCAGCACTTGGTTTTGCCAAGTTGAGGCCTAGTTCAATCTTTTCCTTTGGAGCACGCATATGCATTGCATATACATCCCGCATATCATGCCATGTTTTGCATCATGTTGCTTGCGCATTGCACCGTGGTTGATTGTGTTCCCTTTGCTTGTGTTCTTGCTTTGGGTAGAGCCGGGAGACGAGTACGTGATCGAGGAACCCGTTGAGTACGCTTACGAGGATCAAGCTTACGTCAACTTCGGAGAACTTTGCAGGCAAGATGACCATACCCTCGAAATCACTTCTATCTTTGCTTGCTAGTTGCTCGCTCTATTGCTATGCCTATGCTGCGATACCTACCACTTGCTATCATGCCTCCCATATTGCCATGTCAAACCTCTAACCCACCTTGTCCTAGCAAACCGTTGTTTGGCTATGTTACCGCTTTGCTCAGCCCCTCTTATAGCGTTGCTAGTTGCAGGTGAAGATTGGAGTTTGTTCCTTGTTGGAACATTTATTTATGTTGGGATATACATATTATCTTGTTTACTTTAATGCCTATATACTTGGTAAAGGGTGGAAGGCTCGGCCTTATGCCTAGTGTTTTGTTCCACTCTTGCCGCCCTAGTTTCCGTCATACCGGTGTTATGTCCTTGATTTTGCGTTCCTTACGGTTGGGTTATAATGGGAACCCCTTGACAGTTCGCCTTGAATAAAACTCCTCCAGCAAGCCAACTTGGTTTTACCATTTGCCACCTAGCCTTTCCCTTGGTTCGCGACTCAACGGGGTCATCTATTTTAACCCCCTGGGCCAGTACGCTCGCTATACGCAACACTGTTAGGTTACCAGACATGCAGCGACTGAGAGTCTACGGTCGCCACACCAGTCATGCAACCGGGCTCTGCTACCTGACTATGCTTCATCCGTTGTGCCCTGAGAACGAGATATGTGCAGCTCCTATCGGGATTTGTCGGCACATTCGGGCGCTTTGCTGGTCTTGTTTTACCATTGTCGAAATGTCTTGTAACCGGGATTCCGAGTCTGATCGGGTCGTCCTGGGAGAAGGAATATCCTTCGTTGACCGTGAGAGCTTGTGATGGGCTAAGTTGGGACACCCCTGCAGGGTTTTGAACTTTCAAAAGTCGCCGCGGTTATGGGCAGATGGGAATTTGTTAATGTCCGGTTGTAGAGAACTTGAAACTTAACTTAATTAAAATGAATCAACCGCGTGTGTAGCCGTGATGGTCTCTTTTCGGCGGACTCGAGGAAGAGAACACGGTCTCGTGTTATGCTTGAACGTAAGTAGTTTCAGGATCACTTCTTGATCATTATAGCTTCTCGACCGTGCTTTGCTTCTCTTCTCGCTCTCATTTGCGTAAGTTAGCCACCATATATGCTAGTGCTTGCTGCAGCTCCACCTCACTACCTTTTCCTACCCATAAGCTTAAATAGTCTTGATCGCGAGGGTGTGAGATTGCTGAGTCCCCGTGACTCACAGATTACTTCCAAAACCAATGCAGGTGCCGACGATGCCAGTGCAGGGTCGACTGTAACCCGAGTCACGTCGTCCACTTATCATCCACCCACCCTCGTATACCGCTTCCGGGCCCTACCCTCCAACATCAACTTACTTATAACATTCACACATAACGACAACATCAAGGGACCCACACCTTCATCATATTAACATTCAAATTCATTCCCTCTCACCCAGGGCAAGTCATCAAAATCACTACAAATTACAAAGATTACATAAACAATCAAGCAAGTCATCACAAATAAAGTTATAATAAACAGATCAACAAACCAAAACAAGATAATCAAATAAACAAATGAGCCCTCGTAGTAGACTGTTCTTCTCAATCTTATATTCAAATAAATCCATTACTAAAGAAGAACTTCCCAAAAAAAAAAAATCTATACACAATATCCAACGAGTTTTATATTTACAGTACCAATTATTTATTACAAAGTGACAAAAATTCATATAGTCAATAGTCTCAATCAACCCATTAAACTAATACTCACAGTTATAAATAATGAAAGAGAACGTAAAATTACATATTTGAAGTAATCATGGACGTAATCTACAAAGATAATATAAAACCGTTGATCGGATCATTAGGGATATATTGGATGATCCCATCACATTAAACAAAGTACACATATCCAGTCATATTATACAATTTTCGAAATAGTCACCTATGAAAAACTGCAGACATTTTTCCGACACACTTCCTCCTTTTAATAGAGTACCGGACCAAAGCATTAACACATAGTGAATACATGAACTCCTCAAACTACGGTCATCCCGTATCCCGATTATTGTCACTTCGGGGTTAACGGATCATAACACATAATAGGTGACTATAGACTTGCAAGATAGGATCAAGAACTCACATATATTCATGAAAACATAATAGGTTCAGATCTGAAATCATGGCACTCGGGCCCTAGTGACAAGCATTAAGCATAGCAAAGTCATAGCAACATCAATCTCAGAACATAATGGATACTAGGGATCAAACCCTAACAAAACTAACTCGATTACATGATAAATCTCATCCAACCCATCACCGTCCAGCAAGCCTACGATGGAATTACTCATGCACGGCGGTGAGCATCATGAAATTGGTGATGGAGGAAGGTTGATGATGACGATGGCGATGGATTCCCCTCTCCGGAGCCCGAACGGACTCAGATCAGATCGAGAGGATTCAGGGCTCCGTATGCTTCCGTACGTCAGTAGTGGAGCCCAGTTGGGGCGATCAGAGATCTTTTGCATTTGGGGTTGTCTTTATTTTGGTTCCGTAGTCGAACCTTGATTGTATTCTGGATGATGTAATGCTATATTTATGTATTGTGTGAAGTGGCAATTGTAAGCCAACTCTTTATCCCTTTCTTATTCAGTACATGGGATGTGTAAAGATTACCCCTCTTGCGACATGCCTACTATGCGGTTATGCCTCTAAGTCGTGCTCCGGCACATGGGAGATATAGGCGCATCGTGGGTGTTACAAGTTGGTAATCAGAGCCTTCCCCGACTTAGGATCCTC